>NW_027510778.1:0-30954 GCF_048772815.1 Callospermophilus lateralis
AAAGCAGTTATCAGTTTTGTCCACTTCAAGTAGCCCTAAGCAGAGACTGTGCAAAACCACTTTCATTGAAAGGGGTTGCCAAGCTTCCAAGAAATTAAGAGTTGCCGAAATACCAGCAAATATTTTTTCACCCAATCTTGTGATACGTGGTGGTGATGACAAGTACACAAATCCCACTTGGCTCACCAAATTTTGTTCTTCTAGGTTGAAGCGTTCGTCTACAGTAGCAGTTTTGATATTTAGGTTTTACTCTGTTCTCTCCTATATAGATAGATGAATTTGGAACTCGGAATCCAACATGGTTTGTAGTACCTCTTTGAATCTTCACAAAATAAAGGGGTCTCAGTTTTGTCTCTATGGTTTGTTTCCTCTTCAAATAGCCGTAGGCCCAGACGGTAGAAAAGCACATTCATTGATAGGGTTTGCCAAGCTTCCAAGAAAAAACGAGTTTTCGAAATACCAGCAAATATTTTTTCACCCAATCTTGATGATACTTGGTGGTAATGATCAGTCCACAAATCCCACTTGGCTCACCAAATTTTGTTCTTCTAGGTTGAAGCGTTCGTCTACAGTAGCAGTTTTTATATTTAGGTTTCCTTCTGTTCTCTCCTATATAGATAGATGAATTTGGAACTCTAAATCCAACATGGTTTGTTGTTGCTCTTTGAAACTTGACAAAAAAAGTAGTTCTCAGTTTTGTCTCTATGCTCTGTTTCCTCTTCAAGTAGACCTAAGCAGAGACTGTGGAAAAGCACTTTCATTGAATAGGGTTGCCAAGCTTCCAAGAAATTATGAGTTTCCGAAATACCAGCAAATATTTTTTCACCCAATCTTGATGAAACGTGGTGGTAATGATCAGTACACAAATACCACTTGGCTCACCATATTTTGTTCTTCTAGTTTGAAGCGTTCGTGTACAGTAGCAGTTTTTATATTTAGGTTTCCCTTTGTTCTCTCCTATATAGATAGATTAATTTGGAATTCTAAATCCAACATGGTTTGTAATAGCTCTTTGAATCTTGACAAAATAAAGGAGTTCTCAGTTTTGTCTCTATGGATTGTTTCCTCTTCAATAGCACTAGGCACAGACTTTGGAAATGAACTTTCATTGAGAGGGGTTGCCAAGATTCTAAGAAATAATGAATTTCCGAAATACCAGCAAATATTTTTTCACAAAATCTTGATGATACGTGGTGGTTATGATCAGTACACAAATCCCACTTGGCTCACCAAATTTTGTTCTTCTAGGTTTAAGCGTTGGTCTACAAAAGGAGTTTTTATATTTAGGTTTCACTCTGTTCTCTCTTATATAGATAGATGAATTTGGAACTCTAAATCCAACATTGTTTGTTGTTGCTCTTTGAAACTTGACAAAAAAAAGTAGTTGTCAGTTTTGTCTCTATGGTTTGTTTCCTCTTGAAGTAGCCCTAGGCACAGACTGTGGAAAAGCACTTTCATTGAGAGGGGTTGCCAAGCGTCTAAGAAATAACGAGTTTCCGAAATACCAGTAAATATTTTTTCACCCAATCTTGATGATACTTGGTGGTCATGATCAGTACACAAATCCCACTTGGCTCACCAAATTTTGTTCTTCTAGGTTGAAGCGTTCGTCTACAGTAGCAGTTTTTATATATACATTTCACTCTGTTCTCTCTTATATAGATAGATTTATTTGGAACTCAAAATCCAACATGGTTTGTAGTTGCTCTTTGAAAATTGACTAAATAAAGGAGTTCTCAGTTTTGTCTCTATGGTGTGTTTCCTCTTCAAGTAGCCCTAGGCACAGACTGTGGAAAAGCACTTTCATTGAGAGGGGTTCCCAAGCTTCTAAGAAATAACGAGTTTCCGAAATACCAGCAAATATTTTTTTCACTCAATCTTGATGATACTTGGTGGTAATGATCAGTACACAAATCTCACTTGGCTCACCAATTGTGTGCTTCTAGGTTGAAGCGTTCGTCTACAGTAGCAGTTTTTATATTTAGGTTTAACTCTGTTCTCTCCTATATAGATAGATGAATTTGGAACTCTAAATCAAACAAGGTTTGTAGTAGCTCTTTGACTTGACAAAATAGAGGAGTTCTCAGTTTTGTCTCTATGGTTTGTTTCCTCTTGAAGTAGACCTATGCACAGAATGTGGAATAGCACTTTCATTGAGAGGGGTTGCCAAGCTTCTAAGATATACCGAGTTTCTGAAATTCCAGCAAATATTTTTTCACCCAATTTTGAAGATACTTTTTGGTAATGATCAGTACACAAATCCCACTTGGCTCACCAAATTTTGTTCTTCTAGGTTTAAGCGTTCGTCTACAGTAGCAGTTTTTATATTTAGGTTTCACTATGTTCTTTCCTATATACATAGATGAATTTGGATATCTAAATCCAACATGGTTTGTAGTAGCTCTTTGAAACTTGACAAAAAAAGCTGTTATCAGTTTTGTCCACTTCAAGTAGACCTAAGCAGAGACTGTGCAAAACGACTTTCATTGAAAGGGGTTGCCAAGCTTCCAAGAAATTAAGAGTTGCCGAAATACCAGCAAATATTTTTTCACCCAATCTTGTGATACGTGGTGGTAATGACAAGTACACAAATCCCACTTGGCTCACCAAATTTTGTTCTTCTAGGTTGAAGCGTTAGTCTACAGTAGCAGTTTTGATATTTATTTTTTACTCTGTTCTCTCCTATATAGATAGATGAATTTGGAACTCGAAATCCAACATGGTTTGTAGTACCTCTTTGAATCTTCACAAAATAAAGGGGTTCTCAGTTTTGTCTCTATGGTTTCTTTCCTCTTCAAATAGCCGTAGGCCCAGACGGTAGAAAAGCACATTCATTGATAGGGGTTGCCAAGCTTCCAAGAAATAACGAGTTTCCGAAATACCAGCAAATATTTTTTTCACCCAATCTTGATGAAACGTGGTGGTAATGATCAGTACACAAATCCCACTTGGCTCATCATATTTTGTACTTCTAGTTTGAAGCGTTCGTGTACAGTAGCAGTTTTTATATTTAGGTTTCCCTTTGTTCTCTCATATATAGTAGATGAATTTGGAATTCTAAATCCAACATGGTTTGTAATAGCTCTTCGAATCTTGACAAAATAAAGGAGTTCTCAGTTTTGTCACTATGGATTGTTTCCTCTTCAAGTAGCCCTAGGCACAGACTTTGGAAATGAACTTTCATTGAGAGGGGTTGCCAAGCTTCTAAGATATAACGAATTTCCGAAATACCAGCAAATATTTTTTCACCCAATCTTGATGATACGTGGTGGTTATGATCAGTACACAAATCCCACTTGGCTCACCAAATTTTGTTCTTCTAGGTTGAAGCGTTGGTCTACAAAAGGAGTTTTTATATTTAGGTTTCACTCTGTTCTGTCATATACAGATAGATGTATTTGGAACTCTAAATATAACATGGTTTGTAGTAGCTCTTTGAAACGTGAAAAAATAAAGGAGTTCTCAGTTTTGTCTCTATGGTTTGTTTTCTCTTCAAGTAGCCCTAGGCACAGACTGTGGAAAAGCACTTTCATTGAGAGGGATTGCCAAGTTTCCTAGAATTAACGAGTTTCCGAAATACCAGTAAATAGTTTTTCACCCAATCTTGATGATACTTGGTGGTAATGATCAGTACACAAATCCCACTTGGCTCACCAAATTTTGTTCTTCTAGGTTGAAGCGTTCGTCTACAGTAGCAGTTTTTATATATACATTTCACTCTGTTCTCTCTTATATAGATAGATGAATTTGGAACTCAAAATCCAACATGGTTTGTAGTTGCTCTTTGAAAATTGACTAAATAAAGGAGTTCTCAGTTTTGTCTCTATGGTTTGTTTCCTCTTCAAGTAGCCCTAGGCACAGACTGTGGAAAAGCACTTTCATTGAGAGGGGTTCCCAAGCTTCTAAGAAATAACGAGTTTCCGAAATACCAGCAAATATTTTTTCACCCAATCTTGATGATACTTGGTGGTAATGATCAGTACACAAATCCCACTTGGCTCACCAATTGTGTTCTTCTAGGTTGAAGCGTTCGTCTACAGTAGCAGTTTTTATATTTAGGTTTAACTCTGTTCTCTCCTATATAGATAGATGAATTTGGAACTCTAAATCCAACAAGGTTTGTAGTAGCTCTTTGACTTGACAAAATAAAGGAGTTCTCAGTTTTGTCTCTATGGTTTGTTTCCTCTTGAAGTAGACCTAGGCACAGAATGTGGAATAGCACTTTCATTGAGAGGGGTTGCCAAGCTTCTAAGATATACCGAGTTTCCGAAATTCCAGCAAATATTTTTTCACCCAATTTTGATGATACTTTTTGGTAATGATCAGTACACAAATCCCACTTGGCTCACCAAATTTTGTTCTTCTAGGTTTAAGCGTTCGTCTACAGTAGCAGTTTTTATATTTAGGTTTCACTATGTTCTTTCCTATATACATAGATGAATTTGGATATCTAAATCCAACATGGTTTGTAGTAGCTCTTTGAAACTTGACAAAAAAAGCAGTTATCAGTTTTGTCCACTTCAAGTAGCCCTAAGCAGAGACTGTGCAAAACCACTTTCATTGAAAGTGGTTGCCAAGCTTCCAAGAAATTAAGAGTTGCCGAAATACCAGCAAATATTTTTTCACCCAATCTTGTGATACCCAGTGGTAATGACAAGTACACAAATCCCACTTGGCTCACCAAATTTTGTTCTTCTAGGTTGAAGCGTTCGTCTACAGTAGCAGTTTTTATATATACATTTCACTCTGTTCTCTCTTATATAGATAGATGAATTTGGAACTCAAAATCCAACATGGTTTGTAGTTGCTCTTTGAAAATTGACTAAATAAAGGAGTTCTCAGTTTTGTCTCTATGGTTTGTTTCCTCTTCAAGTAGCCCTAGGCACAGACTGTGGAAAAGCACTTTCATTGAGAGGGGTTCCCAAGCTTCTAAGAAATAACGAGTTTCCGAAATACCAGCAAATATTTTTTCACCCAATCTTGATGATACTTGGTGGTAATGATCAGTACACAAATCCCACTTGGCTCACCAATTGTGTTCTTCTAGGTTGAAGCGTTCGTCTACAGTAGCAGTTTTGATATTTAGGTTTTTACTCTGTTCTCTCCTATATAGATAGATGAATTTGGAACTCGAAATCCAACATGGTTTGTAGTACCTCTTTGAATCTTCACAAAATAAAGGGGTTCTCAGTTTTGTCTCTATGGTTTGTTTCCTCTTAAAATAGCCGTAGGCCCAGACGGTAGAAAAGCACATTCATTGATAGGGGTTGCCAAGCTTCCAAGAAAAAACGAGTTTCCGAAATACCAGCAAATATTTTTTCACCCAATCTTGATGATACTTGGGGGTAATGATCAGTCCACAAATCCCACTTGGCTCACCAAATTTTGTTCTTCTAGGTTGAAGCGTTCGTCTACAGTAGCAGTTTTTATATTTAGGTTTCCTTCTGTTCTCTCCTATATAGATAGATGAATTTGGAACTCTAAATCCAACATGGTTTGTTGTTGCTCTTTGAAACTTGACAAAAAAAAAGTAGTTCTCAGTTTTGTCTCTATGGTTTGTTTCCTCTTCAAGTAGACCTAAGCAGAGACTGTGGAAAAGCAATTTCACTGAATGGGGTTGCCAAGCTTCTAAGAAATAACGAGTTTCCGAAATACCAGTAAATATTTTTTCACCCAATCTTGATGATACTTGGTGGTAATGATCAGTACACAAATCCCACTTGGCTTACCAAATTTTGTTCTTCTAGGTTGAAGCGTTCGTCTACAGTAGCAGTTTTTATATATACATTTCACTCTGTTCTCTCTTATATAGATAGATGAATTTGGAACTCAAAATCCAACATGGTTTGTAGTAGCTCTTTGAAAATTGACTAAATAAAGGAGTTCTCAGTTTTGTCTCTATGGTTTGTTTCCTCTTCAAGTAGCCCTAGGCACAGACTGTGGAAAAGCACTTTCATTGAGAGGGGTTCCCAAGCTTCTAAGAAATAACGAGTTTCCGAAATACCAGCAAATTATTTTTTCACTCAATCTTGATGATACTTGGTGGTAATGATCAGTACACAAATCCCACTTGGCTCACCAATTGTGTGCTTCTAGGTTGAAGCGTTCGTCTACAGTAGCATTTTTTATATTTAGGTTTAACTCTGTTCTCTCCTATATAGATAGATGAATTTGGAACTTTAAATCCAACAAGGTTTGTAGTAGCTCTTTGACTTGACAAAATAAAGGAGTTCTCAGTTTTGTCTCTATGGTTTGTTTCCTCTTGAAGTAGACCTAGGCACAGAATGTGGAATAGCACTTTCATTGAGAGGGGTTGCCAAGCTTCTAAGATATACCGAGTTTCCGAAATTCCAGCAAATATTTTTTCACCCAATTTTGATGATACTTTTTCGAAATGATCAGTACACAAATCCCACTTGGCTTACCAAATTTTGTTCTTCTAGGTTTAAGCGTTCGTCTACAGTAGCAGTTTTTATATTTAGGTTTCACTATGTTCTTTCCTATATACATAGATGAATTTGGATATCTAAATCCAACATGGTTTGTAGTAGCTCTTTGAAACTTGACAAAAAAAGCAGTTATCAGTTTTGTCCACTTCAAGTAGCCCTAAGCAGAGACTGTGCAAAACCACTTTCATTGAAAGGGGTTGCCAAGCTTCCAAGAAATTAAGAGTTGCCGAAATACCAGCAAATATTTTTTCACCCAATCTTGTGATACGTGGTGGTAATGACAAGTACACAAATCCAACTTGGCTCACCAAATTTTGTTCTTCTAGGTTGAAGCGTTCGTCTACAGTAGCAGTTTTGATATTTAGGTTTTACTCTGTTCTCTCCTATATAGATAGATGAATTTGCAACTCGAAATCCAACATGGTTTGTAGTACCTCTTGAATCTTCACAAAATAAAGGGGTTCTCAGTTTTGTCTCTATGGTTTGTTTCCTCTTCAAATAGCCGTAGGCCCAGATGGTAGGAAAGCACATTCATTGATAGGGGTTGCCAAGCTTCAAGAAAAAACGAGTTTCCGAAATACCAGCAAATATTTTTTCACCCAATCTTGATGAAACGTGGTGGTAATGATCAGTACACAAATCCCACTTGGCTCACCAAATTTTGTTCTTCTAGGTTTAAGCGTTGGTCTACAAAAGGAGTTTTTATATTTAGGTTTCACTCTGTTCTGTCATATACAGATAGATGTATTTGGAACTCTAAATATAACATGGTTTGTAGTAGCTCTTTGAAACGTGAAAAAATAAAGGAGTTCCAGTTTTGTCTCTATGGTTTGTTTTCTCTTCAAGTAGCCCTAGGCACAGACTGTGGAAAAGCACTTTCATTGAGAGGGATTGCCAAGCTTCCTAGAATTAACGAGTTTCCGAAATACCAGTAAATATTTTTTCACCTAATCTTGATGATACTTGGTGGTAATGATCAGTACACAAATCCCACTTGGCTCACCAAATTTTGTTCTTCTAGGTTGAAGCGTTCGTCTACAGTAGCAGTTTTTATATATACATTTCACTCTGTTCTCTCTTATATAGATAGATGAATTTGGAACTCAAAATCCAACATGGTTTGTAGTTGCTCTTTGAAAATTGACTAAATAAAGGAGTTCTCAGTTTTGTCTCTATGGTTTGTTTCCTCTTCAAGTAGCCCTAGGCACAGAGTGTGGAAAAGCACTTTCATTGAGAGGGGTTCCCAAGCTTCTAAGAAATAACGAGTTTCCAAAATACCAGCAAATATTTTTTCACCCAGTCTTGATGATACTTGGTGGTAATGATCAGTACACAAATCCCACTTGGCTCACCAATTGTGTTCTTCTAGGTTGAAGCGTTCGTCTACAGTATCAGTTTTTATATTTAGGTTTCCTTCTGTTCTCTCCTATATAGATAGATGAATTTGGAACTCTAAATCCAACATGGTTTGTTGTTGCTCTTTGAAACTTGACAAAAAAAAGTAGTTCTCAGTTTTGTCTCTATGCTTTGTTTCCTCTTCAAGTAGACCTAAGCAGAGACTGTGGAAAAGCACTTTCATTGAATAGGGTTGCCAAGCTTCCAAGAAATTATGAGTTTCCGAAATACCAGCAAATATTTTTTCACCCAATCTTGATGAAACGTGGTGGTAATGATCAGTACACAAATCCCACTTGGCTCACCATATTTTGTTCTTCTAGTTTGAAGCGTTCGTGTACAGTAGCAGTTTTTATATTTAGGTTTCCCTTTGTTCTCTCCTATATAGATAGATGAATTTGGAATTCTAAATCCAGCATGGTTTGTAATAGCTCTTCGAATCTTGACAAAATAAAGGAGTTCTCAGTTTTGTCACTATGGATTGTTTCCTCTTCAAGTAGCCCTAGGCACAGACTTTGGAAATGAACTTTCACTGAGAGGGGTTGCCAAGCTTCTAAGATATAACGAATTTCCGAAATACCAGCAAATATTTTTTCACCCAATCTTGATGATACGTGGTGGTTATGATCAGTACACAAATGCCACTTGGCTCACCAAATTTTGTTCTTCTAGGTTGAAGCGTTGGTCTACAAAAGGAGTTTTTATATTTAGGTTTCACTCTGTTCTGTCATATACAGATAGATGTATTTGGAACTCTAAATATAACATGGTTTGTAGTAGCTCTTTGAAACGTGAAAAAGTAAAGGAGTTCTCAGTTTTGTCTCTATGGTTTGTTTTCTCTTCAAGTAGCCCTAGGCACAGACTGTGGAAAAGCACTTTCATTGAGAGGGATTGCCAAGCTTCCTAGAATTAACGAGTTTCCGAAATACCAGTAAATATTTTTTCACCCAATCTTGATGATACTTGGTGGTAATGATCAGTACACAAATCCCACTTGGCTCACCAAATTTTGTTCTTCTAGGTTGAAGCGTTCGTCTACAGTAGCAGTTTTTATATATACATTTCACTCTGTTCTCTCTTATATAGATAGATGAATTTGGAACTCAAAATCCAACATGGTTTGTAGTTGCTCTTTGAAAATTGACTAAATAAAGGAGTTCTCAGTTTTGTCTCTATGGTTTGTTTCCTCTTCAAGTAGCCCTAGGCACAGACTGTGGAAAAGCACTTTCATTGAGAGGGGTTCCCAAGCTTCTAAGAAATAACGAGTTTCCGAAATACCAGCAAATATTTTTTCACCCAATCTTGATGATACTTGGTGGTAATGATCAGTACACAAATCCCACTTGGCTCACCAATTGTGTTCTTCTAGATTGAAGCGTTCGTCTACAGTAGCAGTTTTTATATTTAGGTTTAACTCTGTTCTCTCCTATATAGATAGATGAATTTGGAACTCTAAATCCAACAAGGTTTGTAGTAGCTCTTTGACTTGACAAAATAAAGGAGTTCTCAGTTTTGTCTCTATGGTTTGTTTCCTCTTGAAGTAGACCTAGGCACAGAATGTGGAATAGCACTTTCATTGAGAGGGGTTGCCAAGCTTCTAAGATATACCGAGTTTCCGAAATTCCAGCAAATATTTTTTCACCCAATTTTGATGATACTTTTTGGTAATGATCAGTACACAAATCCCACTTGGCTCACCAAATTTTGTTCTTCTAGGTTTAAGCGTTCGTCTACAGTAGCAGTTTTTATATTTAGGTTTCACTATGTTCTTTCCTATATACATAGATGAATTTGGATATCTAAATCCAACATGGTTTGTAGTAGCTCTTTGAAACTTGACAAAAAAAGCAGTTATCAGTTTTGTCCACTTCAAGTAGCCCTAAGCAGAGACTGTGCAAAACCACTTTCATTGAAAGGGGTTGCCAAGCTTCCAAGAAATTAAGAGTTGCCGAAATACCAGCAAATATTTTTTCACCCAATCTTGTGATACGTAGTGGTAATGACAAGTACACAAATCCCACTTGGCTCACCAAATTTTGTTCTTCTAGGTTGAAGCGTTCGTCTACAGTAGCAGTTTTGATATTTAGGTTTTACTCTGTTCTCTCCTATATAGATAGATGAATTTGGAACTCGAAATCCAACATGGTTTGTAGTACCTCTTTGAATCTTCACAAAATAAAGGGGTTCTCAGTTTTGTCTCTATGGTTTGTTTCCTCTTCAAATAGCCGTAGGCCCAGACGGTAGAAAAGCACATTCATTGATAGGGGTTGCCAAGCTTCCAAGAAAAAACGAGTTTCCGAAATACCAGCAAATATTTTTTCAGCCAATCTTGATGATACTTGGTGGTAATGATCAGTCCACAAATCCCACTTGGCTCACCAAATTTTGTTCTTCTAGGTTGAAGCGTTCGTCTACAGTAGCAGTTTTTATATTTAGGTTTCCTTCTGTTCTCTCCTATATAGATAGATGAATTTGGAACTCTAAATCCAACATGGTTTGTTGTTGCTCTTTGAAACTTGACAAAAAAAAGTAGTTCTCAGTTTTGTCTCTATGCTTTGTTTCCTCTTCAATTAGACCTAAGCAGAGACTGTGGAAAAGCACTTTCATTGAATAGGGTTGCCAAGCTTCCAAGAAATTATGAGTTTCCGAAATACCAGCAAATATTTTTTCACCCAATCTTGATGAAACGTGGTGGTAATGATCAGTACACAAATCCCACTTGGCTCACCATATTTTGTTCTTCTAGTTTGAAGCGTTCGTGTACAGTAGCAGTTTTTATATTTAGGTTTCCCTTTGTTCTCTCCTATATAGATAGATGAATTTGGAATTCTAAATCCAGCATGGTTTGTAATAGCTCTTCGAATCTTGACAAAATAAAGGAGTTCTCAGTTTTTTCACTATGGATTGTTTCCTCTTCAAGTAGCCCTAGGCACAGACTTTGGAAATGAACTTTCATTGAGAGGGGTTGCCAAGCTTCTAAGATATAACGAATTTCCGAAATACCAGCAAATATTTTTTCACCCAATCTTGATGATACGTGGTGGTTATCATCAGTACACAAATCCCACTTGGCTCACCAAATTTTGTTCTTCTAGGTTTAAGCGTTGGTCTACAAAAGGAGTTTTTATATTTAGGTTTCACTCTGTTCTGTCATATACAGATAGATGTATTTGGAACTCTAAATGTAACATGGTTTGTAGTAGCTCTTTGAAACGTGAAAAAATAAAGGAGTTCTCAGTTTTGTCTCTATGGTTTGTTTTCTCTTCAAGTAGCCCTAGGCACAGACTGTGGAAAAGCACTTTCATTGAGAGGGATTGCCAAGTTTCCTAGAATTAACGAGTTTCCGAAATACCAGTAAATATTTTTTCAGCCAATCTTGATGATACTTGGTGGTAATGATCAGTACACAAATCCCACTTGGCTCACCAAATTTTGTTCTTCTAGGTTGAAGCGTTCGTCTACAGTAGCAGTTTTAATATATACATTTCACTCTGTTCTCTCTCATATAGATAGATGAATTTGGAACTCAAAATCCAACATGGTTTGTAGTTGCTCTTTGAAAATTGACTAAATAAAGGAGTTCTCAGTTTTGTCTCTATGGTTTGTTTCCTCTTCAAGTAGCCCTAGGCACAGACTGTGGAAAAGCACTTTCATTGAGAGGGGTTCCCAAGCTTCTAAGAAATAACGAGTTTCCGAAATACCAGCAAATATTTTTTCACCCAATCTTGATGATACTTGGTGGTAATGATCATTACACAAATCCCACTTGGCTCACCAATTGTGTTCTTCTAGGTTGAAGCGTTCGTCTACAGTAGCAGTTTTTATATTTAGGTTTAACTCTGTTCTCTCCTATATAGATAGATGAATTTGGAACTCTAAATCCAACAAGGTTTGTGGTAGCTCTTTGACTTGACAAAATAAAGGAGTTCTCAGTTTTGTCTCTATGGTTTGTTTCCTCTTGAAGTAGACCTAGGCACAGAATGTGGAATAGCACTTTCATTGAGAGGGGTTGCCAAGCTTCTAAGATATACCGAGTTTCCGAAATTCCAGCAAATATTTTTTCACCCAATTTTGATGATACTTTTTGGTAATGATCAGTACACAAATCCCACTTGGCTCACCAAATTTTGTTCTTCTAGGTTTAAGCCTTCGTCTACAGTAGCAGTTTTTATATTTAGGTTTCACTATGTTCTTTCCTATATACATAGATGAATTTGGATATCTAAATCCAACATGGTTTGTAGTAGCTCTTTGAAACTTGACAAAAAAAGCAGTTATCAGTTTTGTCCACTTCAAGTAGCCCTAAGCAGAGACTGTGCAAAACCACTTTCATTGAAAGGGGTTGCCAAGCTTCCAAGAAATTAAGAGTTGCCGAAATACCAGCAAATATTTTTTCACCCAATCTTGTGATACGTGGTGGTAATGACAAGTACACAAATCCCGCTTGGCTCATCAAATTTTGTTCTTCTAGGTTGAAGCGTTCGTCTACAGTAGCAGTTTTGATATTTAGGTTTTACTCTGTTCTCTCCTATATAGATAGATGAATTTGGAACTCGAAATCCAACATGGTTTGTAGTACCTCTTTGAATCTTCACAAAATAAAGGGGTTCTCAGTTTTGTCTCTATGGTTTGTTTCCTCTTCAAATAGCCGTAGGCCCAGACGGTAGAAAAGCACATTCATTGATAGGGTTTGCCAAGCTTCCAAGAAAAAACGAGTTTCCGAAATACCAGCAAATATTTTTTCAGCCAATCTTAATGATACTTGGTGGTAATGATCAGTCCACAAATCCCACTTGGCTCACCAAATTTTGTTCTTCTAGGTTGAAGCGTTCGTCTACAGTAGCAGTTTTTATATTTAGGTTTCCTTCTGTTCTCTCCTATATAGATAGATGAATTTGGAACTCTAAATCCAACATGGTTTGTTGTTGCTCTTTGAAACTTGACAAAAAAAAGTAGTTCTCAGTTTTGTCTCTATGCTTTGTTTCCTCTTCAAGTAGACCTAAGCAGAGACTGTGGAAAAGCACTTTCATTGAATAGGGTTGCCAAGCTTCCAAGAAATTATGAGTTTCCGAAATACCAGCAAATATTTTTTCACCCAATCTTGATGAAAACGTGGTGGTAATGATCAGTACACAAATCCCACTTGGCTCACCATATTTTGTTCTTCTAGTTTGAAGCGTTCGTGTACAGTAGCAGTTTTTATATTTAGGTTTCCCTTTGTTCTCTCCTATATAGATAGATGAATTTGGAATTCTAAATCCAGCATGGTTTGTAATAGCTCTTCGAATCTTGACAAAATAAAGGAGTTCTCAGTTTTTTCACTATGGATTGTTTCCTCTTCAAGTAGCCCTAGGCACAGACTTTGGAAATGAACTTTCATTGAGAGGGGTTGCCAAGCTTCTAAGATATAACGAATTTCCGAAATACCAGCAAATATTTTTTCACCCAATCTTGATGATACGTGGTGGTTATCATCAGTACACAAATCCCACTTGGCTCACCAAATTTTGTTCTTCTAGGTTTAAGCGTTGGTCTACAAAAGGAGTTTTTATATTTAGGTTTCACTCTGTTCTGTCATATACAGATAGATGTATTTGGAACTCTAAATATAACATGGTTTGTAGTAGCTCTTTGAAATGTGAAAAAATAAAGGAGTTCTCAGTTTTGTCTCTATGGTTTGTTTTCTCTTCAAGTAGCCCTAGGCACAGACTGTGGAAAAGCACTTTCATTGAGAGGGATTGCCAAGTTTCCTAGAATTAACGAGTTTCCGAAATACCAGTAAATATTTTTTCAGCCAATCTTGATGATACTTGGTGGTAATGATCAGTACACAAATCCCACTTGGCTCACCAAATTTTGTTCTTCTAGGTTGAAGCGTTCGTCTACAGTAGCAGTTTTTATATATACATTTCACTCTGTTCTCTCTTATATAGATAGATGAATTTGGAACTCAAAATCCAACATGGTTTGTAGTTGCTCTTTGAAAATTGACTAAATAAAGGAGTTCTCAGTTTTGTCTCTATGGTTTGTTTCCTCTTCAAGTAGCCCTAGGCACAGACTGTGGAAAAGCACTTTCATTGAGAGGGGTTCCCAAGCTTCTAAGAAATAACGAGTTTCCGAAATACCAGCAAATATTTTTTCACCCAATCTTGATGATACTTGGTGGTAATGATCATTACACAAATCCCACTTGGCTCACCAATTGTGTTCTTCTAGGTTGAAGCGTTTCGTCTACAGTAGCAGTTTTTATATTTAGTTTAACTCTGTTCTCTCCTATATAGATAGATGAATTTGGAACTCTAAATCCAACAAGGTTTGTGGTAGCTCTTTGACTTGACAAAATAAAGGAGTTCTCAGTTTTGTCTCTATGGTTTGTTTCCTCTTGAAGTAGACCTAGGCACAGAATGTGGAATAGCACTTTCATTGAGAGGGGTTGCCAAGCTTCTAAGATATACCGAGTTTCCGAAATTCCAGCAAATATTTTTTCACCCAATTTTGATGATACTTTTTGGTAATGATCAGTACACAAATCCCACTTGGCTCACCAAATTTTGTTCTTCTAGGTTTAAGCCTTCGTCTACAGTAGCAGTTTTTATATTTAGGTTTCACTATGTTCTTTCCTATATACATAGATGAATTTGGATATCTAAATCCAACATGGTTTGTAGTAGCTCTTTGAAACTTGACAAAAAAAGCAGTTATCAGTTTTGTCCACTTCAAGTAGCCCTAAGCAGAGACTGTGCAAAACCACTTTCATTGAAAGGGGTTGCCAAGCTTCCAAGAAATTAAGAGTTGCCGAAATACCAGCAAATATTTTTTCACCCAATCTTGTGATACGTGGTGGTAATGACAAGTACACAAATCCCGCTTGGCTCATCAAATTTTGTTCTTCTAGGTTGAAGCGTTCGTCTACAGTAGCAGTTTTGATATTTAGGTTTTACTCTGTTCTCTCCTATATAGATAGATGAATTTGGAACTCGAAATCCAACATGGTTTGTAGTACCTCTTTGAATCTTCACAAAATAAAGGGGTTCTCAGTTTTGTCTCTATGGTTTGTTTCCTCTTCAAATAGCCGTAGGCCCAGACGGTAGAAAAGCACATTCATTGATAGGGTTTGCCAAGCTTCCAAGAAAAAACGAGTTTCCGAAATACCAGCAAATATTTTTTCAGCCAATCTTGATGATACTTGGTGGTAATGATCAGTCCACAAATCCCACTTGGCTCACCAAATTTTGTTCTTCTAGGTTGAAGCGTTCGTCTACAGTAGCAGTTTTTATATTTAGGTTTCCTTCTGTTCTCTCCTATATAGATAGATGAATTTGGAACTCTAAATCCAACATGGTTTGTTGTTGCTCTTTGAAACTTGACAAAAAAAAGTAGTTCTCAGTTTTGTCTCTATGCTTTGTTTCCTCTTCAAGTAGACCTAAGCAGAGACTGTGGAAAAGCACTTTCATTGAATAGGGTTGCCAAGCTTCCAAGAAATTATGAGTTTCCGAAATACCAGCAAATATTTTTTCACCCAATCTTGATGAAACGTGGTGGTAATGATCAGTACACAAATCCCACTTGGCTCACCATATTTTGTTCTTCTAGTTTGAAGCGTTCGTGTACAGTAGCAGTTTTTATATTTAGGTTTCCCTTTGTTCTCTCCTATATAGATAGATGAATTTGGAATTCTAAATCCAGCATGGTTTGTAATAGCTCTTCGAATCTTGACAAAATAAAGGAGTTCTCAGTTTTGTCACTATGGATTGTTTCCTCTTCAAGTAGCCCTAGGCACAGACTTTGGAAATGAACTTTCATTGAGAGGGGTTGCCAAGCTTCTACGATATAACGAATTTCCGAAATACCAGCAAATATTTTTTCACCCAATCTTGATGATACGTGGTGGTTATGATCAGTACACAAATCCCACTTGGCTCACCAAATTTTGTTCTTCTAGGTTTAAGCGTTGGTCTACAGTAGCAGTTTTTATATATACATTTCACTCTGTTCTCTCTTATATAGATAGATGAATTTGGAACTCTAAATATAACATGGTTTGTAGTAGCTCTTTGAAACGTGAAAAAATAAAGGAGTTCTCTGTTTTTTCTCTATAGTTTGTTTTCTCTTCAAGTAGCCCTAGGCACAGACTGTGGAAAAGCACTTTCATTGAGAGGGATTGCCAAGCTTCCTAGAATTAACGAGTTTCCGAAATACCAGTAAATATTTTTTCACCCAATCTTGATGATACTTGGTGGTAATGATCAGTACACAAATCCCACTTGGCTCACCAAATTTTGTTCTTCTAGGTTGAAGCGTTCGTCTACAGTAGCAGTTTTTATATATACATTTCACTCTGTTCTCTCTTATATAGATCGATTAATTTGGAACGCTAAATACAACATGGTTTGTAGTAGCTCTTTGAAACTTGACAAAATAAAGGAGTTCTCAGTTTTGTCTCTATGGTTTCTTTCCTCTTCAACTAGCCCTAGGCACAGACTGTGGAAAAGCAATTTCATTGAGAGGGGTTGCCAAGCTTCTAGGAAATAACGAGTTTACGATGTACCAGCAAATATTTTTTCACCCAATCTTGATGATACTTGTTTGTAATGATCAGGACACAAATCTCACTTGGCTCACCAAATTTTGTTCTTCTAGCTTGAAGCTCTCGTCTGTAGTAACAGTTTTTATATTTAGGTTTCCCTCTGTTCTCTCCTATATAGATAGATAAATTTGAACTCTATATCCACCATGTTTTGTAGTAACTCTTTGAAACTTGATAAAAAAAGTAGTTCTCAGTTTTGTCTCTATGGTTGTTCCCTCTTCAAGTAGCCCTTAACCGAGACTGTGAAAAAGCACTTTCATTGAAAGGGATTGTCAAGATTCCAAGAAATTACGAGTTTCCAAAATACTAGCAAATATTTTTTCACCAAATCTTGATGATATGTGGTGGTAATGACAAGTACACAAATCCCACTTGGCTCACCAAATTTTGTTCTTCTAGTATGAAGCGTTCGTTTACAGTAGCAGTTTTTATTTTTAGGTTTCCCTCTGTTCTCTCGTATATAGATAGATGAATTTGGAACTCTAAATCCAACATGGTTTGTAGTAGCTCTTTGAAACTTGACAAAATAAAGGAGTTCTCAGTTTTGTCTCTATGGTTTGTTTCCTCTTCAAGTAGCCCTAGGCACAGACTGTGGGAAAGCACTTTCATTGAGAGGCGTTATCAAGCTTCTTAAAAATAACGAGTTTCCGAAATACCAGCAAATATTTTTCACCCAATCTGGATGATACGTGGTGGTAATGATCAGTAAACAAATCTCACTTGGCTCACCACATTGTTTTCTTCTAGGTTGAAGTGTTCCTCTACAGTAGCCATGTTTATATGTAGGTTTCACTCTGTTCTCTCCTATATAGATAGATGAATTTGGAACTCTGAATCCAACATGGTTTGTAGTATCTCTTGAAACTTGACAAAATAAAGGAGTTCTCAGTTTTGTTTGTATGGTTTGTTTCCTTTTCAAGTAGCCCTAGGCACAGACTGTGGAAAAGCACTTTCATTGAGAGGGGTTGCCAAGCTTCTAAGAAATAACGAGTTCCCGAAATACCTGCAAATATTTTTCACCCAATCTTGATGATACGTGGTGGTAATGACAAGTACACAAATCCCACTTGGCTCACCAAATTTTGTTCTTCTACGTTGAAGTGCTCGTTTACAGTATCAGTTTTTATTTTTAGGTTTCACTCTGTTCTCTCCTATATAGATAGATGAATTTGGAACTCTAAATCCAACATGGTTTGTAGTAGCTCTTTGAAACTTGACAAAAATTTAGTTCTCAGTTTTGTATCTATGCTTTGTTTTTTCGTCAAGTTGCCCTAAGCAGATACAGTGGAAAAGCACTTTCATTGAAAGGAGTTGCCAAGCTTCCAAGAAATTACGAGTTTCCGAAATACCAGCAAATATTTTTCACGCAATCTTGATGATTAGTGGTCATAATGACAAGTACACAAATCCCACTTTGCTCACCAAATTTTGTTCTTCTAGGTTGAAGGGTTCGTTTACAGTAGCAGTTCTTATTTTTAGGTTTCACTTTTTTCTCTCCTATATAGATAGATGAATTTGGAACTCTAAATCCAACATGGTTTGTTGTAGCTTTTTGAAACTTGACCAAATAAAGGAGTTCTCAGTTTTGTCTCTATGGTTTGTTTCCTTTTCAAGTAGCCCTTGGCACAGACTGTGGAAAAGCACTTTCATTGAGAGGGGTTGCCAAGCTTCTAAAAAATAACGAGATTCCGAAATACCAGCAAATATTTTTTCACCCAATCTTGATGATAATTGGTGGTATTGATCAGTAAACAAATCCCACTTGGCTCATCAAATTTATTCTTCTAGGTTGAAGCGTTCGCTTACAGTAGCAGTTTTTATTTTTAGGTTTCACTCTGTTCTCTCCTATACAGATAGATGAATTTGGAACTCTAAATCCAACATGGTTTGTAGTAGCTCTTTGAAACTTGACAAAATAAAGGATTTCTCAATTTAGTCTCTATGGTTTGTTTCCCCTTCAAGTAGCCCTAGGCGCAGACTGTGGAAAAGCATTTTCATTTAGAGGGGTTGCCACGCTTCTAAGAAATAACGAGTTACCGAAATACCAGCAAATATTTTTTCACCCAATCTTGATGATACTTGGTGGTAATGATCAGTACACAAATCCCACTTGGCTCACCAAATTTTGTTCTTCTAGGTTTAAGCGTTGGTCTACAGAAGGAGTTTTTATATTTAGGTTACACTCTGTTCTCACTTATATAGATAGATGAATTTGGAATTCTAAATCCAACATGGTTTGCAGTAGCATTTTGAAACTTGACAAAATAAAGTAGTTCTCAGTTTTGTCTCTATGGTTTGTTTCCTCTAAAAGTAGCCCTAGGCACAGACTGTGGAAAAGCACTTTCATTGAGAGTGGTTGCCAAGCCTCTAAGAAATAACGAGTTTTCAAAATACCCGCAAATATTTTTTCACCCAATCTTGATGGTACTTGGTGGTAACGATCACTACACAATTCCCACTTGGCTCACCAAAATTTGTTCTTCTAGGTTGAAGCGTTCTACTACAGTAGCAGTTTTTATATTTAGTTTTCACTCTGTTCTCTCGTATATAGATAGATGAATTTGGAACTCTAAATCCAACATGGTTTGTTGTAGCTCTTTGAAACTTGACAAAATAAAGGAGTTCTCAGTTTAGTCTCTATGGTTTTTTCCTCTTCAAGTAGCCCTAGGCACAGAGTGTGGAAAAGCATTTTCATTAAGAGGGGTTGCCAAGCTTCCAAGAAATTACGAGTTTCCGAAATACCAGCAAATATTTTTTCACCCAATCTTGGTGATACGTGGTGGTAATGACAAGTAAACAAATCCCACTTGGCTCACCAAATTTTGTTCTTCTAGTTTGAAGCGTTCGTTTACAGTAGCAGTTTTTATTTTTAGGTTTCACTCTGTTTTCTCCTATATAAATTGATGAATTTGGCACTCTAAATCCAACATGGTTTTTAGTATATCTTTCAAACATGACAAAAGAAAGGAGTTGTTTAGTCTCTATGGTTTGTATCCTCTTCAAGTAGGCTAGGCACAGACTGTGGAAAGGCACTTGCATTTAGAGGGGTTTGCCAAGCTTCTAAGAAATAACGAGTTTCCGAAATACCAGTAAATATTTTTTCACCCAATCTTGATGATACTTGGTGGTAATGATCAGTACACAAATCCCACTTGGCTCACCAAATTTTGTTCTTCTAGGGTTAAGCGTTGGTCTACAAAAGGAGTTTTTATATTTTGGTTTCACTCTGTTCTCTCTTATATAGATAGATGAATTTGGAACTCTAAATCCAACATGGTTTTTAGTAGCTCTGTGAAACATGACAAAAATAAAGAAGTTCTCAGTTTTGTCTCTATGGTTTGTTTCCTCTTCAAGTATCCCTAGGCACAGACAGTGGAAAAACACTTTCATTGAGATGGGTTGCCAAGCATCTAAGAAATAACTAGTTTCCGAAATACCAGCAAATATTTTTTCATCTAATCTTGATGATACTTGCTGGTAATGATCAGTACACGAATCTCACTTGGCTGTACAAATTTTGTTCTTCTAGGGTGAAGCTTTCGTCTACAGTAGCAGTTTTTATATTTAAGTTTCACTCTGTTCTCTCCTATATAGATAGATGAATTTGGAACTCTAAATCCAACATGGTTTGTAGTAGCTTTTTGAAACTTGACAAATAAAGGAGTTCTCAGTTTAGTCTCTATGGTTTGTTCCTATTCAAGTAGCCGTAGGCACAGACTGCGGAAAAGCACTTTTATTAAGAGTGGTTGCCAAGCTCCCAAGAAATTAAGAGTTTCCAAAATAGCAGCAAATATTTTTTCACCCAATCTTGATGATACATGGTGGTAATGACAACTACACAAATCCCACTTGGCTCACCAAATTTTGTTCTTCTAGGTTGAAGCGTTCGTTTACAGTAGAAGTTTTTATTTTTAGGTTTCAGTCTGTTCTCTCCTATATAGTTAGATTAATTTGGAACTCTAAATCCAACATGGTTTGTAGTAGCTTTTGAAACTTGACAAAATAAAGGAGTTCTCAGTTTAGTCTCTACAGTTTTTCCTCTTCAAGTAGCCCTAGGCACAGACTGTGGAAAAGCACTTTCATTGAGAGGGGTTGCGAAGCTTCTAAGAAATAACGAGTTTCCGAAATACCAGCAAATATTTTTGCACAAATCTTGATCATACGTGGTGGTAATGACAAGTACACAAATCCCACTTGGCTCACCAAATTTTTTCTTCTAGGTTGAAGCGTTCGTTTACAGTAGCAGTTTTTATTTTTAGGTTTCACTCTGTTCTCTCCTATATAGATAGATGAATTTGGAACTCTAAATCCAACATGGTTTGTAGTAGCTCTTTGAACCTTGACAAAATAAAAGAGTTCTCAATTTAGTCTCTGTGGTTTGTTTCCTCTTCAAGTAGCCCTTGGCGCAGGCTGTGGAAAAGCACTTTCATTGAGTGGGGTTGCCAAGCTTCTAAGAAATAACGAGATTCCGAAATACCAGCAAATATTTTTTCACCCAATCTTGATGATACTTTGTGGTATTGATCAGTACACAAATCCCACTTGGCTCACCAAATTTTGTTCTTCTAGGTTTAAGCGTTGGTCTACAGAAGGAGTTTTTATATTTACGTTTCACTCTGTTCTCACTTATATAGATAGATGAATTTGGAACACTAAATACAACCTGGTTTTTAGTAGCATTTTGAAACTTTACAAAATAAAGGAGTTCTCAGTTTTGTCTCTATGGTTGTTTCCTCTTCAAGTAGCCCTAGGCACAGACTGTGGAAAAGCACTTTCATTGAGAGGGGTTGCCAAGCTTCTAAGAAATAACGAGTTTCCGAAATACCAGCAAATATTTTTTCACCCAATCTTGATGATACTTGGAGGTAACGATCAGTACACAATTCCCACTTGGCTCACCAAAATTTGTTCTTCTAGGTTGAAGCGTTCGACTACAGTACCAGTTTTTATATTTAGTTTTCACTCTGTTCTCTCCTATATAGATAGATCAATTTGGAACTCTAAATCCAACATGGTTTGTAGTAGCTTTTTGAACCTTGACAAAATAATGGAGTTCTCAGTTTAGTCTCTAAGGTTTTACCACTTCAAGTAGCCCTTGGCACACACTGTGGAAAAGCACTTTCATTGAGAGGGTTTGCCCAGCTTCTAAGAAATAACGAGTTTCCAAAATACCAGCAAATATTTTTTAACCCAATCTTGATGATACTTGGTGGTAACGATCAGTGCACAAATCCCACTTTGGTCATCAAATTTTGTTCTTCCAGGTTGAAGCGTTCGTCTACAGTAGGAGGTTTTATATTTAGGTTTTACTCTGTTCTCATTATATTGATAGATGAATTTGGAACACTAAATCCAACATGGTTTGTAGTAGCATGTTGAAACTTGACAAAATAAAGTAGTTCTCAGTTTTGTCTCTATGGTTTGTTTCCTCTTCAAGTAGCCCTAGGCTTAGACTTTAAAAGCACTTTCATTGAGAGGGGTTGCCAAGGTTCTAAGAAATAACCAGTTTCCGAAATACCAGCAAATATTTTTTCACTCCAACTTGATGATACGTTGTGGTAATCATCAGTACACAAATTCCACTTGGCTCACCAAATTTTGTTCTTCTAGGTTGAAGCGTTCGTCTACAGTAGCAGTTTTTATATTTCGGTTTCCCTCTGTTCTCTCCTATATAGATAGATGAATTTGGAACTCTAAATCCAACATGGTTTGTAGTAGCTCTTTGAAACTTGACAAAATAAAGGAGTTCTCAGTTTTGTCTCTATGGTTTGCTTCCTCTTCAAGTAGCCGTAGGCACAGACTGTGGAAGAGCACTGTCATTGAAAGGGGTTGCCAAGCTTCCAAGAAATAACAAGTTTCCGAAATACCAGCAAATATTCTTTCACCCAATCTTGATGATACTTGGTGGTAATGATCGGTACACAAATTCCACTTGACTCACCAAATTTTGTTCTTCTTGTTTGAAGCGTTCATTTACAGTAGCAGTTTTTATTTATAGGTTTCACTTTGTTCTCTCCTATATGGATAGATGAATTTGGAACTCTAAATCCAACATGGTTTGTAGTAGCTCTTTGAAACTTGACAAAAAAAGTAGTTCTCAGTTTTGTCTCTATTTTTTGTTTCCTCTTCAAGTAGCCCTAAGCAGCAACTGTGGAAAAGCACTTTCATTCAAAGGGGTTGCCAAGCTTTCAAGAAATTATGACTTTCCGAAATACCAGCATATATTTTTTCACCCAATCTTGATGATGCGTGGTGGTAAAGATCGGTACACAAATCCCACTTGACTCACCAAATTTTGCTCTTCTAGTTTGAAGCGTTCGTTTACAGTAGCAGTTTATATTTTTAGGTTTCCCTGTGTCCTCTCCTATATGGATAGATAAATTTGGAACTCTAAATCCTACATGGTTTGTACTAGCTCTTTGAAACTTGACAAGATAAAAGAGTTCTCAGTTTTGTCTCTACGGTTTGTTTCCTCTTCACGTAGCCCTAGGCACAGACTGTGGAGAAGTCCTTTCATTGAGAGGGTTTGCCAATCTTCTAAGAAATTACGAGTTTCCGAAATACCAGGGAATATTTTTTCACCCAATCTTGATGATACTTGGTGGTAATGATCAGTACACAAATCCTACTTGGCTCACCAAATTTTGTTCTTCTAGGTTTAAGCGTTCGTCTACAGTAGCAGTTTTTGTATTTAGGTTTCCCTCTGTTCTCTCCTATATAGATAGATGAATTTGGAACTCTAAATCTAACATAGTGTGTAGTAGCTCTTTGAAACTTGAGAAAAATATAGTTCTCACTTTTGTCTCTATGATTTGTTTCCTCGTCAAGTAGCCCTAAGCAGATACTGTGGAAAAAGCACTTTCATAGAAAGGAGATGCCAAGCATCAAAGAAATTACGGGTTTCCGAAATACCAGCAAATATTTTTTCACCCAGTCTTGATGATACGTGGTGGTAATCACAAGTACACAATTCCCACTTGCCTCACCAAATTGTGTTCTTCTAGGTTGAAGCGTTCGTTTACAGTAGCAGTTTTTATATTTCGGTTTCCCTCTGTTCTCTCCTATATAGATAGATCAATTTGGAACTCTAAATCCAACATGGTTTGTAGTAGCTTTTTGAAACTTGACAAAATAAAGGAGTTCTCAGTTTTGTCTCTATGGTTTGTTTCCTTTTCAAGTAGCCCTAGGCACAGACTGTGGAAAAGCACTTTCATTGAGAGGGGTTGCCAAGCTTCTAAGAAATAACGAGTTTCCGAAATACCAGCAAATATTTTTTCACCCAATCTTGATGATACTTGGTGGTAACGATCACTACGCATATCCCACTTGGCTCACCAAATTTTGTTCTTCTAGGTTGAAGCGTTCGTCTACATTAGCAGTTTTTATATTTAGGTTTAGCTCTGTTCTCACCTAAATAGATAGATGAATTTGGAACTCTAAATCCAACATGGTTTGTAGTAGCTTTTTGAAACTTGACAAAATAAGTAGTTCTCAGTTTTGACTCTATGGTTTTTTTCCTCTTCAAGTAGCCCTAAGCAGAGACTGTGGAAAAGCACTTTCACTGAAAGGGGTTGCCAAGCTTCCATGAAATTACGAGTTTCCGAAAAACCAGCAAATATTTTTTCACCCAATCTTGATGATACTTGGTGGTAATGATCGGTACACAAATCCCACTTGACTTACCAAATTTTGTTCTTCTAGTTTGAAGCGTTCGTTTACAGTAGCAGTTTATTTTTTTATGTTTCCCTCAGTTCTCTCCTAGATAGATAGATGAATTTGCATCTTTAAATCCAACATGGTTTGTAGTAGCTCTTTGAAACTTGACAAAATAAAGTAGTTCTCAGTTTTGTCTCTATGGTTTCTTTCCTCTTCAAGTACCCCTAGGCACAGATTGTGGAAAAGCACTTTCATTGAAAGGGGTTGCCAAGCTTCCAAGAAATAAAGATTTTCCGAAATACCAGCAAATATTTTTTCACCCAATCTTGATGATTCTTGGTGGTAATGATCGGTACACAAATCCCACTTGACTCACCAAATTTTGTTCTTCTAGTTTGAAGCGTTCGTTTACAGTAGCAGTTTATAATTTTAGGTTTCCCTCTGTTCTCTCCTATATAGATAGATAAATTTGGAACTCTAAATCCAACATGGTTTGTAGTAGCTCTTTGAAACTTGATAAAAATGTAGTTCTCAGTTTTGTCTCAATGATTTGTTTCCTCGTCAAGTAGCCCTAGGCATATACTGTGGAAAAGCACTTTCATTGAAAGGGGTTGCAAAGCTTCCAAGAAATTACAAGTTTCCGAAATGCCAGCAAATATTTTTTCACCCAATCTTGATGATACGCGGTCGTAATGACAAGTACACAAATCCCACTTAGCTCACCACATTTTTTTCTTCTAGGTTGAAGCTTTCGTTTACAGTAGCAGTTTTTATATTTAGGTTTCCCTCTGTTCTCTCCTATATAGATAGATGAATTTGGAACTCTAAATCCAACATGGTTTGTATTAGCTCTTTGAAACTTGACAAAAAAGTAGTTCTCAGTTTTGTCTCTATGGTTTGTTTCGTCTTCAAGTAGCCCTAAGCAGAGACTGTGTAAAAGCACTTTCATTGAGAGGGGTTGCCAAGCTTCTACGAAATAACGAGTTTCCGAAACCAGCAAATATTTTTTCACCCAATCTTGATGATACGTGGTGGTAATGATCAGTACACAAATCCCACATGGCTCACCAAATTTTGTTCTTCTAGGTTGAAGCGTTCGACTACAGTAGCAGTTTTTATATTAGGTTTCACTTTGTTCTCTCCTATATAGATAGATGAATTTGGAACTCTAAATCCAACATGGTTTGTAGTAGCTCTTTGAAACTTGACAAAATAAAGAAGATCTCAGTTTAGTCTCTATGGTTTGTGTCCTCTTCAAGTAGCCCTAGGCGCAGACTGTGGAATAGCACTTTCATTTAGAGGGTTGCCAAGCTGCTAGGAAATAAGGAGTTTCGGAAATACCAGCAAATATTTTTTCACCCAATCTTGATGATACTTGGTGATAATGATCAGTACACAAATCCCACTAGTCTCATCAAATTTTTTCTTCTAGTTTCAAGAGTTCGTCTACAGTAGCAATTTTTATATTTAGGTTTCACTCTGTTCTCTCCTATATAGATAGATGAATTTGGAACTCTAAATCCAACATGGTTTGTATTAGCTCTTTGAAACTTGACAAAAAAGTAGTTCTCAGTTTTGTCTCTATGGTTTGTTTCCTCCTCATGTATCCCTATGCACAGACAGTGGAAAAGCACTGTCATTGAGAGGGGTTGCAAAGCTTCCAAGAAATTACGAGTTTCCAAAATACCAGCAAATATTTTTTCACCCAATTTTGATGATACGTGGTGGTAATGACAAGTACACAATTCCAACTTGGCTCACCAAATTGTGTCCCTCTAGGTTTAAGCGTTCGTTTAGAGTAGCAGTTTTTATTTTTAGGTTTCCCTCTGTTCTATCCTATATAGATAGATGAATTTGGAACTCTAAACCCAACATGGTTTGAAGTAGCTCTTTGAAACTTGACAAAACAGTAGTTCTCAGTTTTGTCTCTATGGTTTGTTTCCTATTCAAGTAGCACTAAGCAGAGACTGTGTAAAAGCACTTTCATTGAGAGGGGTTGCCAATCTTCTAAGAAATAACGAGTTTCCGAAATACCAGCAAATATTTTTTCACCCAATCTTGATGATACGTGGTGGTAATGATCAGTACACAAATCCCACATGACTCACCAAATTTTGTTCTTCTAGGTTGAAGCGTTCGACTACAGTAGCAGTTTTTATATTTAGGTTTCACTTTGTTCTCTCCTATATAGATAGATGAATTTGGAACTCTAAATCCAACATGGTTTGTAGTAGCTCTTTGAAACTTGACAAAATAAAGAAGATCTCAGTTTAGTCTCTATGGTTTGTTTCCTCTTCAATTAGCTCTAGGCGCAGACTGTGGAATAGCACTTTCATTTGGAGGGTTGCCAAGCTGCTAAGAAATAACGAGTTTCGGAAATACCAGCAAATATTTTTTCACCCAATCTTGATGATACTTGGTGATAATGATCAGTACACAAATCCCACTAGTCTCATCAAATTTTTTCTTCTAGTTTGAAGCGTTCGTCTACAGTAGCAGTTTTTATATTTAGGTTTCACTCTGTTCTCTCCTATATAGATAGATGAATTTGGAACTCTAAATCCAACATGGTTTGTATTAGCTCTTTGAAACTTGACAAAAAAGTAGTTCTCAGTTTTGTCTCTATGGTTTGTTTCCTCCTCATGTATCCTTATGCACAGACAGTGGAAAAGCACTGTCATTGAGAGGGGTTGCAAAGCTTCCAAGAAATTACGAGTTTCCAAAATACCAGCAAATATTTTTTCACTCAATCTTGATGATACGTGGTGGTAATGACAAGTACACAATTCCAACTTGGCTCACCAAATTGTGTCCCTCTAGGTTTAAGCGTTCGTTTAGAGTAGCAGTTTTTATTTTTAGGTTTCCCTCTCTTCTATCCTATATAGATAGATGAATTTGGAAGTCTAAATCCAACATGGTTTGTAGTAGCTCTTTGAAACTTGACAAAATAAAAAAGTTCTCAGTTTTGTCTCTATGTTTTGTTTCTTCTTCAAGTACCCCTAGGCACAGACTGTGGAAAAGCACTTTCATTGGGAGGGCTTGCCAAAGCTTCTGAGAAATAACGAGTTTCCGAAATACCAACAAATATTTTTTCACCCAATCTTGATGACACTTGGTGGTAATGATCAGTTCACAAATCCCACTTGGCTCTTCAAATTTTGTTCTTCTAGTTTGAAGCGTTCGATTACATTAGCAGTTTATATTTTTAGGTTTCCCTCTGTTCTCTCCTATATTGATAGATGAATTTGGAACTCTAATTCAACATGGCTTGTAGTAGCTCTTTGAAACTTGACAAAATAAAGGAGTTCTCAGTTTTGTATCTATGATTTGTTTCCTCTTCAAGTAGCCCTTAGCAGAGACTGTGGAAAAGCAATTTAATTGAAAGGGGTTGCCAAGCTTCCAAGGAATTACGAATTTCCGAAATACTAGCCTTTTTTATTTCACCCAATCTTGATGATAGTTGGTGGAAATGATCAGTACACAAATCCCACTTGGCTCACCAAATTTTGTTCTACTAGGTTGAATCGTTCGTCTACAGTAGCAGTTTTAATTTTTAGGTTTCACTCTTTTCACTCCCATATTGATAGATGAATTTGGAACTCTAAATCCAACATGGTTTGTAGTAGCTCTTTGAAACTTGACAAATCAAAGGAGTTCTCAGTTTGGTCTCTATGGTTTGTTTCCTCTTCAGCTAGCCCTAAGCAGAGACTGTGGAAAAGCAATTTCATTGAAAGTGGTTGCCAAGCTTCCAAGAAATTACGATTTTCCGAAATACCAGCAAATATTTTTTCACCGAATCTTGATGATACTTGGTGATAATGATCAGGGCACAAATCCCACTTGGCTCTCCAAATTTTGTTCTTCTAGTTTGAAGCATTCTGTTTACAGTAGCAGTTTTTATATTTATGTTTCCCTCTGTACTCTCCTATATAGATAGATGATTTTGGAACTCTAAATCCAACATGGTTAGTACTAGCTCTTTGAAACTTGACAAACTAAAGGAGTTCTCAGTTTAGTCTTTATGGTTTGTTTCCTCTTCAAGTAGCCCTAGGCACAGACTGTGGAAAAGCACTTTCATTGAGAGGGGTTGCAAAGCTTCTATGAAATAACGAGTTTCTGAAATACCAGCAAATATTTTTTCACACAATCTTGATGATACTTGGTGGTAATGATCAGTACACATACCACTTGGCTCACCAAATTTTGTTCTTCTAGGTTTTAGCGTTCGTCTACAGTAGCAGTTTTTATATTTTGGTTTCACTCTGTTCACTCCTATGTAGATAGATGAATTTGGAACTCTAAATGCAACATGGTTTGTAGTAGCTCTTTGAAACTTGACAAAATAAAGTAGTTCTCAGTTTTGTCTCTATGGTTTGTTTCCTCTTCAAATAGCCCTAGGCACAGACTGTGGAAAAGCACTTTCATTGAGAGGGGTTGCCAAGCTTCTAAGAAATAACGAGTTCCAAAATACCAGCAAATATTTTTTCACCCAATCTGGATCATACGTGGTGGTAATGATAAGTGCACAAATCCCACTTGGCTCACCAATTGTATTCTTCTAGGTTGAAGTGTTCGTCTACAGTAGCAGTTTTTATAAGTAGATTTCACTCTGTTCCCTCGTTTATAGATAGATGAATTTGGAACTCTAAATCCAACATGGTTTGTAGTAGCTCTTTGAAACTTGACAAAACAAAGGAGTTCTCAGTTTGGTCTCTATGGTTTGTTTCCTCTTCAACTAGCCCTAAGCAGAGACTGTGGAAAAGCAATTTCATTGAAAGTGGTTGCCAAGCTTCCAAGAAATTACGATTTTCCGAAACACCAGCAAATATTTTTTCACCGAATCTTGATGATACTTGGTGATAATGATCAGTGCACAAAACCCTTCTTGGCTCTCCAAATTTTGTTCTCCTATGTTGAAGCGTTCGTCTACAGTAGCAGTTTTTATATTTATGTTTCACTCTGTTCTCTCCTATATAGATAGATGAATTTGGAACTCTAAATCCAACATGGTTTGTAGTAGCTTTTTGAAACTTGACAAAATAAAGGAGTTCTCAGTTGAGTCACTATGGTTTGTTTCCTCTTCAAGTAGCCCTAGGCACAGACTGTGGAAAAGCACTTTTCATTGAGAGGGGTTGCCAAAATACCAGCAAATAGTTTTTCACCCAATCTTCATGATACTTAGTGGTAATGATCGGTACACAAATCCCAATTGTCTCACTAAATTTTGTTCTTCTAGTTTGAAGCATTCGTTTACAGAAGCAGTTTATATTTTTAGGTGTCCCTCTGTTCTCTCCTATATAGATAAATGAATTTGGAACTCTAAATCCAACATGGTTTGTAGTAGCAATTTGAAACTTGACATAAATGTAGTCTCAGTGTTTTCTCTAAAATTTCTTTCCTCTTCAAGTAGCCCTAAGCAGAGACTGTGGAAAAGCACTTTCATTGAAAGGAGTTGCCAAGCTTCTAAGAAATTACGAGTTTCCGAAATACCAGAAAATATTTTTTCACCCAATTCTTGATGATGCGTGGTGGTAATGACAAGTACACAAATCCCACTTGGTTCTCCCAAATTTTGTTCTTCTATTTTTAAGCGTTCGTTTACAGTAGCAGTTTATATTTTTAGGTGTCCATCTGTTCTCTCCTATATTGATAGATGAATTTGGAACTCTAATTCAACATGGCTTGTAGTAGCTCTTTGAAACTTGGCAAAGGAGTCTCAGTTTTGCCTCTATGATTTGTTTACTCTTCAAGTAGCCCTAAGCAGGGACTGTGGAAAAGCAATTTCATGAAAGGGGTTGCCAAGATTCAGGGAAATTACGAGTTTCCGAAATACTAGCAAATATTTTTTTACCCAATCTTGATGATACTTGGTGATAATGATCAGCACACAAATCCCACTTGGCTCACCAAATTTTGTTCTTCTAGGTTGAAGCGTTCGTCTAGAGTAGCAGTTTTTATATTTATGTTTCACTCTGTTCTCTCCTATATAGATAGATGAATTTGGAACTCTAAATCCAACATGGTTTGTACTAGCACTTTGAAACTTGACAAAATTAAGGAATATTCAGTTTAGTCTCTAAGGTTTGTTTCCTCTTCATGTAGCCCTAGGTACAGACTGTGGAAAAACATTTTCATTGAGAGGGGTTGCCAAGCTTCTAAGAAATAAAGAGTTTCCAAAATACCAGCAAATATTTTTTCACCCAATCTTGATGATACCTGGTGGTAATGATCAGTACACAAATCCCACTTGAATCACCAAATTTTGTTCTTCTACTTTGAAGCGTTTGTTTACAGAAGCAGTTTATATTTTAGGTTTCCCTCTGTTCTCTCTTATATAGATAGATGAATTTGGAACTCTAAACCCAACATGGTTTGAAGTAGCTCTTTGAAACTTGACAAAAATGTAGTTCTCAGTTTGTCTCTATAATTTGTTTCCTCTTCAAGTAGCCCTAAGCAGAGACTTTGGAAAAGCACATTCATTGAAAGAATTTGCGAAGCTTCCAAGAAATTACGATTTTCCGAAAACCAGTAAATATTTTTTCACCCAATCTTGATGATACTTGGTGGTAATGACAAGTACACAAATCCCACTTGGCTCATCTAATTTTGTTCTTCTAGGTTGAATCCTTCTAAACGGTAGCAGTTTTTATTTTTAGATTTCACTCTATTCTCTCCTATATAGATAGATGAATTTGGAACTCTAAATCCAACATGGTTTGTAGTAGCTCTTTGAAACTTGACAAAATAAAAATGTTTTCAGTTTTGTCTCTATGTTTTGTTTCTTCTTCAAGTACCCGTAGGCACAGACTGTGAAATAGCACTTTAATTGAGAGGGGTTGCCAAACTTCTAAGAAAAAACGAGTTTCC
>NW_027510779.1:0-30948 GCF_048772815.1 Callospermophilus lateralis
GTGTTCGTTTCCAGTAACACTTTGAATTTTTAGGTTTCACTCTGTTTTCTGCTATATAGATAGATGTTTTTGAAACTCTAAATCAAACACGGTTTGTGCTAGCTCCTTGAAACTTGACCAAATGAATTAGTTCTAAGTTCTTTCTCTATGGTTTGTATCCTCTTGAAGTAACCCATGCAGAGCCTGGCGAAAAACACTTTCGTTTGAAAGGGGTTGCCAAGCTTCCAAAAAACTACTAGTTTGCTGAAATATCAGCAAACATTTTTTCACCAAATCTTGATGATACTTGGTGGTAATGATCAGTTCACTAAGCCCACTTGGCTGCCCAATTTTTATTCTTCTAGGTTGAAGCATTCGTTTCCAGTAACAGTTTGAATTTTTAGGTTTCACTCTGTTTTCTCCTACATAGATAGCTGTGTTTGGAATTCTAAATCAAACACGGTTTGTGCTTGCTCCTTGAAACTTTACCAAATGAAGTAGTTCTATGTTCCATCGCTATGGTTTGTTTCCTCTTGAAGTACACCATGCAGAAAAACACTTTCGTTTGAAAGAAGTGGCCAAGCTTCCAAAAAACTACTAGTTTGCTGAAATCTCAGCAAAACTTTTTTCACCAAATCTTAATGATACTTGGTGGTAATGATCAGTTCACTAATCCCACTTGGCTACCCAATTTTTATTCTTCTAGGTTGAAGCATTCGTTTCCAGTAACAATTTGAAGTTTTAGGTTTCACTCTGTTTTCTCCTACATAGATAGTTGTGTTTGAAACTCTAAATCAAACACGGTTTGTGCTAGCTCCTTGAAACTTGACGAAATGAAGTAGTTCTATGTTCCATCTCTATGGTTTGTTTCCTCTTGAAGTACACCATGCAGAGACTGGCGAAAAACACTTTCGTTTGAAAGAAGTGGCCAAGCTTCCAAAAAACTACTAGTTTGCTGAAATCTCAGCAAAACTTTTTTCACCAAATCTTAATGATACTTGGTGGTAATGATCAGTTCACTAATCCCACTTGGCTACCCAATTTTTATTCTTCTAGGTTGAAGCATTTGTTTCCAGTAAAAGTTTGAATTTTTAGGTTTCACTCTGTTTTCTCCTACATAGATAGCTGTGTTTGAAACTATAAATCAAACACGGTTTGTGCTAGCTCCTTGAAACTTGACCCAATGAATTAGTTCTAAGTTCTTTCTCTATGGTTTGTTTCCTCTTGAAGTACCCCATGCAGAGCCTGGCGAAAAACACTTTCGTTTGAAAAGGGTTGCCAAGCTTCCAAAAAACTACTAGTTTGCTGAAATCTCAGCAAATCTTTTTTCACCAAATCTTGATGATACTTGGTGGTAATGATCAGTTCACTAATCTCACTTGGCTTTCCAACTTTTACTCTTCTAGGTTCAAGCGTTCGTTTCCAGTAACACTTTGAATTTTTAGGTTTCACTCTGTTTTCTGCTATATAGATAGATGTGTTTGAAACTATAAATCAAACACGGTTTGTGCTAGCTCCTTGAAACTTGACCCAATGAATTAGTTCTAAGTTCATTCTCTATGGTTTGTTTCCTCTTGAAGTACCCCATGCAGAGCCTGGCGAAAAACACTTTCGTTTGAAAAGGGTTGCCAAGCTTCCAAAAAACTACTAGTTTGCTGAAATCTCAGCAAACATTTTTTCACCAAATCTTGATGATACTTGGTGGTAATGATCAGTTCACTAATCTCACTTGGCTGCCCAACTTTCACTCTTCTAGGTTCAAGCGTTCGTTTCCAGTAACACTTTGAAATTTTAGGTTTCACTCTGTTTTCTGCTATATAGATAGATGTGTTTGAAACTCTAAATCAAACACGGTTTGTGCTAGCTCCTTGAAACTTGACCAAATGAATTAGTTCTAAGTTCTTTCTCTATGCTTTGATTCCTCTTGAAGTACCCCATGCAGAGCCTGGCGAAAAACACTTTCGTTTGAAAGGGGTTGCCAAGCTTCCAAAAAACTACTAGTTTGCTGAAATCTCAGCAAACATTTTTTCACCAAATCTTGATGATACTTGGTGGTAATTGTCAGTTCACTAAGCCCACTTGGCTGCCCAATTTTTATTCTTCTAGGTTGAAGCATTCGCTTCCAGTAACAGTTTGAATTTTTAGGTTTCACTCTGTTTTCTCCTACATAGATAGCTGTGTTTGGAATTCTAAATCAAACACGGTTTGTGCTAGCTCCTTGAAACTTGACCAAATGAAGTAGTTCTAAGTTCTATCTCTATGGTTTGTTTCCTCTTGAAGTACCCCATTCAGAGACTGGCGAAAAACACTTTCGTTTGAAAGGGGTTGCCAAGCTTCCAAAAAACTACTAGTTTGCTGAAATCACAGCAAACCTTTTTTCACCAAATCTTGATGATACTTGGTGGTAATGATCAGTTCACGAATCTCACTTCGCTGCCCAACTTTCACTCTTCTAGGTTCAAGCGTTTGTTTCCAGTACCACTTTGAATTTTTAGGTTTCACTCTGTTTTCTGCTATATAGATAGATGTGTTTGAAACTCTAAATCAAACACGGTTTGTGCTTGCTCCTTGAAACTTGACCAAATGAAGAAGTTCTAAGTTCTATCTCTATGGTTTGTTTCCTCTTGAAGTACCCCATGCAGAGACTGGCGAAAAACACTTTCGTTTGAAAGGGGTTGCCAAGCTTCCAAAAAACTACTAGTTTGCTGAAATCTCAGCAAACATTTTTTCACCAAATCTTGATGATACTTGGTGGTAATGGTCAGTTCACTATTCCCACTTGGCCGCCCAATTTTTACTCTTCTAGGTTCAAGCGTTCGTTTCCAGTAACACTTTGAATTTTTAGGTTTCACTCTGTTTTCTGCTATATAGATAGATGTGTTTGAAACTCTAAATCAAACACGGTTTGTGCTAGCTCCTTGAAACTTGACCAAATGAAGTAGTTCTATGTTCCATCTCTATGGTTTGTTTCCTCTTGAAGTACACCATGCATAGACTGGCGAAAAACACTTTCGTTTGAAAGAAGTGGCCAAGCTTCCAAAAAACTACTAGTTTGCTGAAATCTCAGCAAAACTTTTTTCACCAAATCTTAATGATACTTGGTGGTAATGATCAGTTCACTAATCCCACTTGGCTACCCAATTTTTATTCTTCTAGGTTGAAGCATTTGTTTCCAGTAACAGTTTGAATTTTTAGGTTTCACTCTGTTTTCTCCTACATAGATAGATGTGTTTGGAATTCTAAATCAAACACGGTTTGTGCTAGCTCCTTGAAACTTGACCAAATGAAGTAGTTCTAAGTTCTATCTCTATGGTTTGTTTCCTCTTGAATTACCCCATGCAGAGACTGGCGAAAAACACTTTCCTTTGAAAGGGGTTGCCAAGCTTCCAAAAAACTACTAGTTTTCTGAAATCTCAGCAAACATTTTTTCACCAAATCTTGATGATACTTGGTGGTAATGATCAGTTCACTAATCTCACTTGGCTTTCCAACTTTTACTCTTCTAGGTTCAAGCGTTCGTTTCCAGTAACACTTTGAATTTTTAGGTTTCACTCTGTTTTCTGCTATATAGATAGATGTGTTTGAAACTCTAAATCAAACACGGTTTGTGCTAGCTCCTTGAAACTTGACCAAATGAATTAGTTCTAAGTTCTTTCTCTATGCTTTGTTTCCTCTTGAAGTAACCCATGCAGAGCCTGGCGAAAAACACTTTCGTTTGAAAGGGGTTGCCAAGCTTCCAAAAAACTACTAGTTTGCTGAAATCTCAGCAAACATTTTTTCACCAAATCTTGATGATACTTGGTGGTAATGATCAGTTCACTAAGCCCACTTGGCTGCCCAATTTTTATTCTTCTAGGTTGAAGCATTCGTTTCCAGTAACAGTTTGAATTTTTAGGTTTCACTCTGTTTTCTCCTACATAGATAGCTGTGTTTGGAATTCTAAATCAAACACGGTTTGTGCTAGCTCCTTGAAACTTGACCAAATGAAGTAGTTCTAAGTTCTATCTCTATGGTTTGTTTCCTCTTGAAGTACCCCATGCAGAGACTGGCGAAAAACACTTTCGTTTGAAAGGGGTGGCCAAGCTTCCAAAAAACTACTAGTTTGCTGAAATCTCAGCAAACCTTTTTTCACCAAATCTTGATGATACTTGGTGGTAATGATCAGTTCACTAATCTCACTTGGCTGCCCAATTTTCACTCTTCTAGGTTCAAGCGTTCGTTTCCAGTAACACTTTGAATTTTTAGGTTTCACTCTGTTTTCTGCTATATAGATAGATGTGTTTGAAACTCTAAATCAAACACGGTTTGTGCTTGCTCCTTGAAACTTGACCAAATGAAGTAGTTCTAAGTTCTATCTCTATGGTTTGTTTCCTCTTGAAGTACCCCATGCAGAGACTGGCGAAGAACACTTTCGTTTGAAAGGGGTTGCCAAGCTTCCAAAAAACTACTAGTTTTCTGAAATCTCAGCAAACATTTTTTCACCAAATCTTGATGATACTTGGTGGTAATGATCAGTTCACTAATCCCACTTGGTTGCCCAATTTTTACTATTCTAGGTTCAAGCGTTCGTTTCCAGTAACACTTTGAATTTTTAGGTTTCACTCTGTTTTCTGCTATATAGATAGATGTGTTTGAAACTCTAAATCAAACACGGTTTGTGCTAGCTCCTTGAAACTTGACCAAATGAAGTAGTTCTATGTTCCATTTCTATGGTTTGTTTCCTCTTGAAGTACACCATGCAGAGACTGGCGAAAAACACTTTCATTTGAAACAAGTGGCCAAGCTTCAAAAAAACTACTAGTTTGCTGAAATCTCAGAAAAATTTTCTCACCGAAACTTAATGATACCTGGTGGTAATGATCAGTTCACTAATCCCACTTGGCTACCCAATTTGTATTCTTCTAGGTTGAAGCATTTGTTTCCAGTAACAGTTTGAATTTTTAGGTTTCACTCTGTTTTCTCCTACATAGATAGATGTGTTTGGAATTCTAAATCAAAGACGATTTGTGCTAGCTCCTTGAAACTTGACCAAATGAAGTAGTTCTAAGTTATATCTCTATGGTTTGTTTCCTCTTGAAGTACCCCATGCAGAGACTGGTGAAAAACACTTTCGTTTGAAAGAAGTGGCCAAGCTTCTAAAAAACTACTAGTTTTCTGAAATCTCAGCAAAACTTTTTTCACCAAATCTTGATGATACTTGGTGGTAATGATCAGTTCACTAATCTCACTTGGCTGCCCAACTTTTACTCTTCTAGGTTCAAGCTTTCGTTTCCAGTAACACTTTGAATTTTTAGGTTTCACTCTGTTTTCTCCTACATAGATAGATGTGTTTGGAATTCTAAATCAAACTCGGTTTGTGCTAGCTCCTTGAAACTTGATCAAATGAAGTAGTTCTAATTTCTATCTCTATGGTTTGTTTCCTCTTGAAGTACCCCATGCAGAGACTGGCGAAAAACACTTTCCTTTGAAAGGGGTTGCCAAGCTTCCAAAAAACTACTAGTTTTCTGAAATCTCAGCAAACATTTTTTCACCAAATCTTGATGATACTTGGTGGTAATGATCAGTTCACTAATCTCACTTGGCTTTCCAACTTTTACTCTTCTAGGTTCAAGCGTTCGTTTCCAGTAACACTTTGAATTTTTAGGTTTCACTCTGTTTTCTGCTATATAGATAGATGTGTTTGAAACTCTAAATCAAACACGGTTTGTGCTAGCTCCTTGAAACTTGACCAAATGAATTAGTTCTAAGTTCTTTCTCTATGGTTTGTTTCATCTTGAAGTAACCCATGCAGAGCCTGGCGAAAAACACTTTCGTTTGAAAGGGGTTGCCAAGCTTCCAAAAAACTACTAGTTTGCTGAAATCTCAGCAAACATTTTTTCACCAAATCTTGATGATACTTGGTGGTAATGATCAGTTCACTAAGCCCACTTGGCTGCCCAATTTTTATTCTTCTAGGTTGAAGCATTCGTTTCCAGTAACAGTTTGAATTTTTAGGTTTCACTCTGTTTTCTCCTACATAGATAGCTGTGTTTGGAATTCTAAATCAAACACGGTTTGTGCTAGCTCCTTGAAACTTGACCAAATGAAGTAGTTCTAAGTTCTATCTCTATGGTTTGTTTCCTCTTGAAGTACCCCATGCAGAGACTGGCGAAAAACACTTTCGTTTGAAAGGGGTTGCCAAGCTTCCAAAAAACTACTAGTTTGCTGAAATCTCAGCAAACCTTTTTTCACCAAATCTTGATGATACTTGGTGGTAATGATCAGTTCACTAATCTCACTTGGCTGCCCAATTTTCACTCTTCTAGGTTCAAGCGTTCGTTTCCAGTAACACTTTGAATTTTTAGGTTTCACTCTGCTTTCTGCTATATAGATAGATGTGTTTGAAACTCTAAATCAAACACGGTTTGTGCTTGCTCCTTGAAACTTGACCAAATGAAGTAGTTCTAAGTTCTATCTCTATGGTTTGTTTCCTCTTGAAGTACCCCATGCAGAGACTGGCGAAAAACACTTTCGTTTGAAAGGGTTTGCCAAGCTTCCAAAAAACTACTAGTTTGCTGAAATCTCAGCAAACATTTTTTCACCAAATATTGATGATACTTGGTGGTAATGATCAGTTCACTAAGCCCACTTGGCGGCCCAATATTTACTCTTCTAGGTTCAAGCGTTCGTTTCCAGTAACACTTTGAAATTTTAGGTTTCACTCTGTTTTCTGCTATATAGATAGATGTGTTTGAAACTCTAAATCAAACACGGTTTGTGCTAGCTCCTTGAAACTTGACCAAATGAAGTAGTTCTATGTTCCATCTCTATGGTTTGTTACCTCTTGAAGTGCACCATGCAGAGACTGGCGAAAAACACTTTCGTTTGAAACAAGTGGCCAAGCTTCCAAAAAACTATTAGTTTGCTGAAATCTCAGCAAAACTTTTTTCACCAAATCTTAATGATACTTGGTGGTAATGATCAGTTCACTAATCCCACTTGGCTACCCAATTTTTATTCTTCTAGGTTGAAGCATTTGTTTCCAGTAACAGTTTGAATTTTTAGGTTTCACTCTGTTTTCTCCTACATAGATAGATGTGTTTGGAATTCTAAATCAAACACGGTTTGTGCTAGCTACTTGAAACTTGACCAAATGAAGTAGTTCTAAGTTCTATCTCTATGGTTTATTTCCTCTTGAAGTACCCCATGCAGAGACTGGCGAAAAACACTTTCGTTTGAGAGGGGTTGCCAAGCTTCCAAAAAACTACTAGTTTTCTGAAATCTCAGCAAACATTTTTTCACCAAATCTTGATGATACTTGGTGGTAATGATCAGTTCACTAATCCCACTTGGCTGCCCAAATTTTATTCTTCTAGGTAGAAGCATTCATTTCCAGCAACTGTTTGAATTTTTAGGTTTCACTCTGTTTTCTCCTACATAGATAGCTGTGTTTGGAATTCTAAATCAAACACGGTTTGTGCTAGCTCCTTGAAACTGGACCAAATGAAGTAGTTCTAAGTTCTATATCTATGGTTTGTTTCCTCTTGAAGTACCCCATGCAGAGACTGGCGAAAAACACTTTCGTTTGAAAGGGGTTGCCAAGCTTCCAAAAAACTACTAGTTTGCTGAAATCTCAGCAAATATTTTTTCACCAAATCTTGATGATACTTGGTGGTAATGATCAGTTCACTAATCCCACTTGGCTGCCCAATTTTTATTCTTCTAGGTTGAAGCATTCGTTTCCAGTAACAGTTTGAATTTTTAGGTTTCACTCTGTTTTCTCCTACTTAGATAGCTGTGTTTGGAATTCTAAATCAAACACGGTTTGTGCTAGCTCCTTGAAACTTGACCAAATGAAGTAGTTCTAAGTTCTATCTCTATGGTTTGTTTCCTCTTGAAGTACCCCATGCAGAGACTGGTGAAAAACACTTTCGTTTGAAAGGGGTTGCCAAGCTTCCAAAAAACTACTAGTTTGCTGAAATCTCAGCAAACATTTTTTCACCAAATCTTGATGATACTTGGTGGTAATCATCAGTTCACTAATCTCACTTGGCTGCCCAACTTTCACTATTTAGGTTGAAGAATTCCTTTCCAGTAACACTTTGAATTTTTAGGTTTCACTCTGTTTTCTGCTATATAAATAGATGTGTTTGAAACTCTAAATCAAACACGGTTTGTGCTAGCTCCGTGAAACTTGACAAAATGAAGTAGTCCTAAGTTCTATCTCTATGGTTTGTTTCCTCTTGAAGTACCCCATGCAGACACTGGCGAAAAACACTTTCGTTTGAAAGGGGTTGCCAAGCTTCTGAAAAACTACTAGTTTGCTGAAATCTCAGCAAACATTTTTTCACCAAATGTAGATGATACTTGGTGGTAATGATCAGTTCACTAATCCCACTTGGCTGCCCAATTTTTATTCTTCTAGGTTGAAGCATTCGTTTCCAGTAACAGTTTGAATTTTTAGGTTTCACTCTGTTTTCTTTTACATAGATAGCTGTGTTTGGAATTCTAAATCAAACACGGTTTGTGCTAGCTCCTTGAAACTTGACCAAATGAAGTAGTTCTAAGTTCTTTCTCTACGGTTTGTTTCCTCTTGAAGTACCCCATGCAGAGACTTTCACAAAACACTTTCGTTTGAAAGGGGTTGCCAAGCTTCCAAAAAACTACTCCTTTGCTGAAATCTCAGCAAACATTTTTTCACCAAATCTTGATGATACTTGGTGGTAATGATCAGTTGACTAAGCCCACTTGGCGGCCCAATTTTTCTCTTCTAGGTTCAAGCGTTCGTTTCCAATAACACTTTGAATTTTTAGGTTTCACTCTGTTTTCTGCTATATAGATAGATGTGTTTGAAACTCTAAATCAAACACGGTTTGTGCTAGCTTCTTGAAACTTGACCAAATGAAGTAGTTCTATGTTCCATCTCTATGGTTTGTTTCCTCTTGAAGTACACCATGCAGAGACTGGCGAAAAACACTTTCGTTTGAAAGAAGTGGCCAAGCTTCCAAAAAACTACTAGTTTGCTGAAATCTCAGCAAAACTTTTTTCACCGAATCTTAATGATACTTGGTGGTAATGATCAGTTCACTAATCCCACTTGGCTACCCAATTTTTATTCTTCTAGGTTGAAGCATTTGTTTAGAGTAACAGTTTGAATTTTTAGGTTTCACTCTGTTTTCTCCTACATAGATAGATGTGTTTGGAATTCTAAATCAAACACGGTTTGTGCTAGCTACTTGAAACTTGACCAAATGAAGTAGTTCTAAGTTCTATCTCTATGGTTTGTTTCCTCTTGAAATACCCCATGCAGAGACTGGCGAAAAAAACTTTCGTTTGAAAGGGGTTGCCAAGCTTCCAAAAAACTACTAGTTTGCTGAAATCTCAGCAAACATTTTTTCACCAAATCTTGATGATACTTGGTGGTAATGATCAGTTCACTACGCCCACTTGGCTGCCCAATTGTCACTCTTCTAGGTTCAAGCGTTCGTTTTCAGTAACACTTTGAATTTTTAGGTTTCACTCTGTTTTCTGCTATATAGATAGATGTGTTTGAAACTCTGAATCAAACACGGTTTGTGCTAGCTCCGTGAAGCTTGACAAAATGAAGTAGTTCTAAGTTCTATCTCTATGGTTTGTTTTCTCTTGAAGTACCCCATGCAGAGACTGGCGAAAAACACTTTCGTTTGAAAGGGGTTGCCAAGCTTCCAAAAAACTACTAGTTTGCTGAAATCTCAGCAAACATTTTTTCACCAAATCTTGATGATACTTGGTGGTAATGATCAGTTCACTAAGCCCACTTGGCTGCCCAATTTTTACTCTTCTAGGTTCCAGCGTTCGTTTCCAGTAACAGTTTGAATTTTTAGGTTTCACTCTGTTTTCTGCTATATAGATAGATGTGTTTGGAATTCTAAATCAAACACGGTTTGTGCTAGCTCTTTCAAACTTGACCTAATGAAGTAGTTCTAAGTTCTATCTCTATGGTTTGTTTCCTCTTGAAGTACCCCATGCAGAGACTGGCGAAAAACACTTTCGTTTGAAAGGGGTTGCCAAGCTTCCAAAAAACTACTAGTTTGCTGAAATCTCAGCAAACATTTTTTCACCAAATCTTGATGATACTTGGTGGTAATGATCAGTTCACTAAGCCCACTTGGCTGCCCAATTTTTACTCTTCTAGGTTCCAGCGTTCGTTTCCAGTAACAGTTTGAATTTTTAGGTTTCACTCTGTTTTCTGCTATATAGATAGATGTGTTTGGAATTCTAAATCAAACAGGGTTTGTGCTAGCTCTTTGAAACTTGACCAAATGAAGTAGTTCTAAGTTCTATCTCTATGGTTTGTTTCCTCTTGAAGTACCCCATGCAGAGACTGGAGAAAAACACTTTCGTTTGAAAGGGGTTGCCAAGCTTCCAAAAAACTACTAGTTTGCTGAAATCTCAGCAAATATTTTTTCACCAAAACTTGATGATACTTGGTGGTAATGATCAGCTCACTAATTTCACTTGGCTGCCCAACTTTCATTCTTCTAGGTTCAAGCGTTCGTTTCCAGTAACAGTTTGAATTTTTAGGTATCACTCTGTTTTCTGCTATATAGATAGATGTTTTTCAAACTCTAAATCAAACACGGTTTGTGCTTGCTCCTTGAAACTTGACCAAATGAAGTAGTTCTAAGTTCTATCTCTATGGTTTGTTTCCTCTTGAAGTACCCCATACAGAGACTGGTGAAAAACACTTTCGTTTGAAAGGGGTGGCCAAGCTTCCAAAAAACTACTAGTTTGCTGAAATCTCAGCAAACATTTTTTCACCAAATCTTGATGATACTTGGTGGTAATGATCAGTTCACTAATCCCACTTGGCTGCCCAATTTTTACTCTTCTAGGTTCAAGCGTTCGTTTCCAGTAACACTTTGAATTTTTAGGTTTCACTCTGTTTTCTGCTATATAGATAGATGTGTTTGAAACTCTAAATCAAACACGGTTTGTGCTAGCTCCTTGTAACTTGACGAAATGAAGTAGTTCTATGTTCCATCTCTATGGTTTGTTTCCCTTGAAGGACACCATGCAGAGACTGGCGAAAAACACTTTCGTTTGTAAGAAGTGGCCAAGCTTCAAAAAAACTACTAGTTTGCTGAAATCTCAGCAAAACTTTTTTCACCAAATCTTAATGATACTTGGTGGTAATGATCAGTTCACTAATCCCACTTGGCTACCCAATTTTTTTTCTTCTAGTTTGAACCATTTGTTTCCAGTAACAGTTTGAATTTTTAGGTTTCACTCTGTTTTCTCCAACATAGATAGATATGTTTGGAATTCTAAATCAAACACGGTTTGTGCTAGCTCCTTGAAACTTGACCAAATGAAGTAGTTCTAAGTTCTATCTCTATGGTTTGTTTCCTCTTGAAGTACCCCATGCAGAGACTGGCGAAAAACACTTTCGTTTGAAAGGGGGTGCCAAGCTTCCAAAAAACTACTGGTTTTCTGAAATCTCAGCAAATATTTTTTCACCAAATCTTGATGATACTTGGTGGTAATGATCAGTTCACCAATCTCACTAGGCTGCCCAACTTTTACTCTTCTAGATTCAAGCGTTCGTTTCCAGTAACACTTTGAATTTTTAGGTTTCACTCTGTTTTCTGCTATATAGATAGATGTGTTTGAAACTCTAAATCAAACACGGTTTGTGCTAGCTCCTTGAAACTTGGCCAAATGAAGTAGTTCTATGTTCCATCTCTATGGTTTCTTTAATCTTGAAGTACACCATGCAGAAAAACACTTTCGTTTGAAAGAAGTGGCCAAGCTTCCAAAAAACTACTAGTTTGCTGAAATCTCAGCAAAACTTTTTTCACCAAATCTTAATGATACTTGGTGGTAATGATCAGTTCACTAATCCCACTTGGCTACCCAATTTTTATTCTTCTAGGTTGAAGCATTTGTTTCCAGTAACAGTTTGAAGTTTTAGGTTTCACTCTGTTTTCTCCTACATAGATAGATGTGTTTGGAATTCTAAATCAAACACGGTTTGTGCTAGCTCCTTGAAACTTGACCAAATGAAGTAGTTCTAAGTTCTATCTCTATGGTTTGTTTCCTCTTGAAGTACCCCATGCAGAGACTGGCGAAAAACACTTTCGTTTGAAAGGGGTTGCCAAGCTTACAAAAAACTACTAGTTTGCTGAAATCTCAGAAGATATTTTTTCAAAAAAACTTGATGATACTTGGTGGTAATGATCAGTTCACTAATTTCACTTGGCTGCCCAACTTTCACTCTTCTAGGTTCAAGCGTTCGTTTCCAGTAACACTTTGAATTTTTAGGTTTCACTCTGTTTTCTGCTATATAGATAGAATGTGTTTGAAACTCTAAATCAAACACGGTGTGTGCTTGCTCCTTGAAACTTGACCAAATGAAGTAGTTCTAAGTTCTATCTCTATGGTTTGTTTCCTCTTGAAGTACCCCATGCAGAGACTGGCGAAATCACTTTCGTTTGAAAGGGGTTGCCAAGCTTCCAAAAAACTTCTCGTTTGCTGAAATCTCAGCAAACATTTTTTCACCAAATCTTGATGATACTTGGTGGTAATGATCAGTTCACTAATCCCACTTGGCTGCCCAATTTTTACTCTTCTAGGTTCACGCGTTCGTTTCCAGTAACACTTTGAATTTTTAGGTTTCACTCTGTTTTCTGCCATATAGATAGATGTGTTTGAAACTCTAAATCAAACACGGTTTGTGCTAGCTCCTTGAAACTTGATGAAATGAAGTAGTTCTATGTTCCATCTCTATGGTTTGTTTCCTCTTGAAGTACACCATGCAGAGACTGGCGAAAAACACTTTCGTTTGAAAGAAGTGGCCAAGCTTCCAAAAAACTACTAGTTTGCTGAAATCTCAGCAAAACTTTTTTCACCAAATCTTAATGATACTTGGTGGTAATGATCAGTTCACTAATCCCACTTGGCTACCCAATTTTTTTTCTTCTAGTTTGAACCATTTGTTTCCAGTAACAGTTTGAATTTTTAGGTTTCACTCTGTTTTCTCCTACATAGATAGATGTGTTTGGAATTCTAAATCAAACACGGTTTGTGCTAGCTCCTTGAAACTTGACCAAATGAAGTAGTTCTATGTTCTATCTCTATGGTTTGTTTCCTCTTGAAGTACCCCATGCAGAGACTGGCACAAAACACTTTCGTTTGAAAGAAGTGGCCAAGCTTCCAAAAAAACTACTAGTTTGCTGAAATCTCAGCAAATATTTTTTTCACCAAATCTTAATGATACTTGGTGGTAATGATCAGTTCACTAAGCCCACTTGGCTGCCCAATTTTTACTCTTCTAGGTTCAAGCGTTCGTTTCCAGTAACACTTTGAATTTTTAGGTTTCACTCTGTTTTCTGCTATATAGATAGATGTGTTTGAAACTCTAAATCAAACACGGTTTGTGGTAGCTCCTTGAAACTTGACCAAATGAAGTAGTTCTATGTTCGATGTCTATGGTTTGTTTCCTCTTGAAGTACACCATGCAGAAAAACACTTTCGTTTGAAAGAAGTGGCCAAGCTTCCAAAAAACTACTAGTTTGCTGAAATCTCAGCAAAACTTTTTTCACCAAATCTTGATGATACTTGGTGGTAATGATCAGTTCACTAATCCCACTTGGCTGCCCAATTTTTATTCTTCTAGGTTGAAGCATTCGTTTCCAGTAACAGTTTGAATTTTTAGGTTTCACTCTGTTTTTCTCCTACATAGATAGCTGTGTTTGGAATTCTAAATCAAACACGGTTTGTGCTAGCTCCTTGAAACTTGACCAAATGAAGTAGTTCTAAGTTCTATCTCTATGGTTTGTTTCCTCTTGAAGTACCCATGCAGAGACTGGCGAAAAACACTTTCATTTGAAAGGGGTTGCCAAGCTTCCAAAAAACTACTAGTTTGCTGAAATCTCAGCAAACATTTTTTCACCAAATCTTGATGATACTTGGTGGTAATGATCAGTTCACTAAGCCCACTTGGCTGCCCAACTTTCACTCTTCTAGGTTCAAGCGTTCGTTTCCAGTAACAGTTTGAATTTTTAGGTTTCACTCTGTTTTCTGCTATATAGATAGATGTCTCGAAACTCTAAATCAAACACGGTTTGTGCTAGCTCCGTGAAACTTGACAAAATGAAGTAGTTCTAAGTTCTATCTCTATGGTTTGTTTCCTCTTGAAGTACCCCATGAAGAGACTGGCGAAAAACACTTTCGTTTGAAAGGGGTTGCCAAGCTTCCAAAAAACTACTAGTTTGCTGAAATCTCAGCAAACATTTTTTCACCAAATCTTGATGATACTTGGTGGTAATGATCAGTTCACTAATCCCACTTGGCTGCCCAATTTTCACTCTTCTAGGTTCAAGCGTTCGTTTCCAGTAACACTTTGAATTTTTAGGTTTCACTCTGTTTTCTGCTATATAGATAGATGTGTTTGAAACTCTAAATCAAACACGGTTTGTGCTAGCTCCTTGAAACTTGATAAATGAAGTAGTTTTAAGTTCTATCTCTATGGTTTGTTTCCTCTTGAATTACCCCATGCAGAGACTGGCGAAAAACACTTTCGTTTGAAAGGGGTTGCCAAGCTTTAAAAAAACTACTCGTTTGCTGAAATCTCAGCAAACATTTTTTCACCAAATCTTGATGATACTTGGTGGTAATGATCAGTTCACTATTCTCACTTGGCTGCCCAACTTTCACTCTTCTAGGTTCAAGCGTTCGTTTCCAGTAACAGTTTGAATTTTTAGGTTTCACTCTGTTTTCTGTTATATAGATAGATGTGTTTGAAACTCTAAATCAAACACGGTTTGTGCTAGCTCCGTGAAACTTGACAAAATGAAGTAGTTCTAAGTTCGATCTCTATGGTTTGTTTCCTCTTGAAGTACCCCATGCAGAGACTGGCGAAGAACACTTTTGTTTGAAAGGGGTTGCCAAGCTTCCAAAAAACTACTAGTTTGCTGAAATCTCAGCAAACATTTTTTCACTAAATCTTGATGATACTTGGTGGTAATGATCAGTTCACTACGCCCACTTGGCTGCCCAATTTTCACTCTTCTAGGTTCAAGCGTTCGTTTCCAGTAACACTTTGTAATTTTAGGTTTCACTCTGTTTTCTGCTATATAGATAGATGTGTTTGAAACTCTAAATCAAACACGGTTTGTGCTAGCTCCGTGAAACTTGACAAAATGAAGTAGTTCTAAGTTCTATCTCTATGGTTTGTTTCCTCTTGAAGTACCCCATGCAGAGACTGGCGAAGAACACATTCATTTGAAAGGGGTTGCCAAGCTTCCAAAAAACTTCTCGTTTGCTGAAATCTCAGCAAACATTTTTTCACCAAATCTTGATGATACTTGGTGGTAATGATCAGTTCACTAAGCCCACTTGGCTGCCCAATTTTCACTCTTCTAGGTTCAAGCGTTCATTTCCAGTAACACTTTGAATTTTTAGGTTTCACTCTGTTTTCTGTTATATAGATAGATGTGTTTGAAACTCTAAATCAAACACGGTTTGTGCTAGCTCCTTGAAACTTGACAAAATGAAGTAGTTCTAAGTTCTATCTCTATGGTTTGTTTCCTCTTGAAGTACCCCATGCAGAGACTGGCGAAAAACACTTTCGTTTGAAAGGGGTTGCCAAGCTTCCAAAAAACTACTAGTTTGCTGAAATCTCAGCAAACATTTTTTCACCAAATCTTGATGATACTTGGTGGTAATGATCAGTTCACTAATCCCACTTGGCTGCCCAACTTTCACTCTTCCAGGTTCAAGCGTTCGTTTCCAGTAACAGTTTGAATTTTTAGGTTTCACTCTGTTTTCTGTTATATAGATAGATGTGTTTGAAACTCTAAATCAAACACGGTTTGTGCTAGCTCCGTGAAACTTGACAAAATGAAGTAGTTCTAAGTTCTATCTCTATGGTTTGTTTCCTCTTGAAGTACCCCATGCAGAGACTGGCGAAGAACACTTTCGTTTGAAAGGGGTTGCCAAGCTTCCAAAAAACTACTAGTTTGCTGAAATCTCAGCAAACATTTTTTCACCAAATCTTGATGATACTTGGTGGTAATGATCAGTTCACTAAGCCCACTTGGCTGCCAGATTTTCACTCTTCTAGGTTCAAGCGTTCGTTTCCAGTAACACTTTGAATTTTTAGGTTTCACTCTGTTTTCTGCTATATAGATAGATGTGTTTGAAACTCTAAATCAAACACGGTTTGTGCTAGCTCCTTGAAACATGAGCAAATGAAGTAGTTCAAAGTTCTATCTCTATGGTTTGTTTTCCTCTTGAAGTACCCCATGCAGAGACTGGCGAAAAACACTTTCGTTTGAATGGGGTTGCCAAGCTTCCAAAAAAACTACTAGTTTGCTGAAATCTCAGCAAACATTTTTTCACCAAATCTTGATGATACTTGGTGGTAATGATCAGTTCACTAAGCCCACTTGGCTGCCCAACTTTCACTCTTCTAGGTTCAAGCGTTCGTTTCCAGTAACAGTGTGAATTTTTAGGTTTCACTCTGTTTTCTGCTATATAGATAGATGTGTTTGAAACTCTAAATCAAACACGTTTTGTGCTTGCTCCGTGAAACTTGACAAAATGAAGTAGTTCTAAGTTCTATCTCTATGGTTTGTTTCCTCTTGAAGTACCCCATGCAGAGACCGGCGAAGAACACTTTCGTTTGAAAGGGGTTGCCAAGCTTCCAAAAAACTACTAGTTTGCTGAAATCTCAGCAAACATTTTTTCACCAAATCTTGATGATACTTGGTGGTAATGATCAGTTCACTAATCCCACTTGGCTGCCCAACTTTCACTCTTCTAGGTTCAAGCGTTCGTTTCCAGAAACACTTTGAATTTTTAGGTTTCACTCTGTTTTCTGTTATATAGATAGATGTGTTTGAAACTCTAAATCAAACTCGGTTTGTGCTAGCTCCTTGAAACTTGACAAAATGAAGTAGTTCTAAGTTCTATCTCTATGGTTTGTTTCCTCTTGAAGTACCCCATGAGGAGACTGGCGAAAAACACTTTCGTTTGAAAGAGGTTGCCAAGCTTCCAAAAAACTACTCGTTTTCTGAAATCTCAGCAAATATTTTTTCACCAAATCTTGATGATACTTGGTGGTAATGATCAGTTCACTAATCTCACTTGGCTGCCCAACTTTTACTATTCTAGATTCAAGCGTTCGTTTCCAGTAACACTTTGAATTTTTAGGTTTCACTCTGTTTTCTGCTATATAGATAGATGTGTTTGAAACTCTAAATCAAACACGGTTTGTGCTAGCTCCTTGAAACTTGGCCAAATGAAGTAGTTCTAAGTTCTATCTCTATGGTTTGTTCCCTCTTGAAGTACCCCATGCAGAGACTGGCGAAAAACACTTTTGTTTGAAAAAGGTTGCCAAGCTTCCAAAAAACTACAAGTTTGCTGAAATCTCAGCAAATATTTTTTCACCAAATCTTGATGATACTTCTTGGTAATGATCAGTTCACTAAGCCCACTTGGCTGCCCAATTTTTACTCTTCTAGGTTCAAGCGTTCGTTTCCAGTAACACTTTGAATTTTTAGGTTTCACTCTGTTTTCTGCTATATAGATAGATGTGTTTGAAACTCTAAATCAAACACGGTTTGTGGTAGCTCCTTGAAACTTGACCAAATGAAGTAGTTCTATGTTCCATCTCTATGGTTTCTTTAATCTTGAAGTACACCATGCAGAAAAACACTTTCGTTTGAAAGAATTGGCCAAGCTTCCAAAAAACTACTAGTTTGCTGAAATCTCAGCAAAACTTTTTTCACCAAATCTTAATGATACTTGGTGGTAATGATCAGTTCACTAAGCCCACTTGGCTGCCCAATTTTCACTCTTCTAGGTTCAAGCGTTCATTTCCAGTAACACTTTGAATTTTTAGGTTTCACTCTGTTTTCTGTTATATAGATAGATGTGTTTGAAACTCTAAATCAAACACGGTTTGTGCTAGCTCCTTGAAACTTGACAAAATGAAGTAGTTCTAAGTTCTATCTCTATGGTTTGTTTCCTCTTGAAGTACCCCATGCAGAGACTGGCGAAAAACACTTTCGTTTGAAAGGGGTTGCCAAGCTTCCAAAAAACTACTAGTTTGCTGAAATCTCAGCAAACATTTTTTCACCAAATCTTGATGATACTTGGTGGTAATGATCAGTTCACTAATCCCACTTGGCTGCCCAACTTTCACTCTTCCAGGTTCAAGCGTTCGTTTCCAGTAACAGTTTGAATTTTTAGGTTTCACTCTGTTTTCTGTTATATAGATAGATGTGTTTGAAACTCTAAATCAAACACGGTTTGTGCTAGCTCCGTGAAACTTGACAAAATGAAGTAGTTCTAAGTTCTATCTCTATGGTTTGTTTCCTCTTGAAGTACCCCATGCAGAGACTGGCGAAGAACACTTTCGTTTGAAAGGGGTTGCCAAGCTTCCAAAAAACTACTAGTTTGCTGAAATCTCAGCAAACATTTTTTCACCAAATCTTGATGATACTTGGTGGTAATGATCAGTTCACTAAGCCCACTTGGCTGCCAGATTTTCACTCTTCTAGGTTCAAGCGTTCGTTTCCAGTAACACTTTGAATTTTTAGGTTTCACTCTGTTTTCTGCTATATAGATAGATGTGTTTGAAACTCTAAATCAAACACGGTTTGTGCTAGCTCCTTGAAACATGAGCAAATGAAGTAGTTCAAAGTTCTATCTCTATGGTTTGTTTCCTCTTGAAGTACCCCATGCAGAGACTGGCGAAAAACACTTTCGTTTGAATGGGGTTGCCAAGCTTCCAAAAAACTACTAGTTTGCTGAAATCTCAGCAAACATTTTTTCACCAAATCTTGATGATACTTGGTGGTAATGATCAGTTCACTAAGCCCACTTGGCTGCCCAACTTTCACTCTTCTAGGTTCAAGCGTTCGTTTCCAGTAACAGTGTGAATTTTTAGGTTTCACTCTGTTTTCTGCTATATAGATAGATGTGTTTGAAACTCTAAATCAAACACGTTTTGTGCTTGCTCCGTGAAACTTGACAAAATGAAGTAGTTCTAAGTTCTATCTCTATGGTTTGTTTCCTCTTGAAGTACCCCATGCAGAGACCGGCGAAGAACACTTTCGTTTGAAAGGGGTTGCCAAGCTTCCAAAAAACTACTAGTTTGCTGAAATCTCAGCAAATATTTTTTCACCAAATCTTGATGATACTTGGTGGTAATGATCAGTTCACTAATCCCACTTGGCTGCCCAACTTTCACTCTTCTAGGTTCAAGCGTTCGTTTCCAGAAACACTTTGAATTTTTAGGTTTCACTCTGTTTTCTGTTATATAGATAGATGTGTTTGAAACTCTAAATCAAACTCGGTTTGTGCTAGCTCCTTGAAACTTGACAAAATGAAGTAGTTCTAAGTTCTATCTCTATGGTTTGTTTCCTCTTGAAGTACCCCATGAGGAGACTGGCGAAAAACACTTTCGTTTGAAAGAGGTTGCCAAGCTTCCAAAAAACTACTCGTTTTCTGAAATCTCAGCAAATATTTTTTCACCAAATCTTGATGATACTTGGTGGTAATGATCAGTTCACTAATCTCACTTGGCTGCCCAACTTTTACTATTCTAGATTCAAGCGTTCGTTTCCAGTAACACTTTGAATTTTTAGGTTTCACTCTGTTTTCTGCTATATAGATAGATGTGTTTGAAACTCTAAATCAAACACGGTTTGTGCTAGCTCCTTGAAACTTGGCCAAATGAAGTAGTTCTAAGTTCTATCTCTATGGTTTGTTCCCTCTTGAAGTACCCCATGCAGAGACTGGCGAAAAACACTTTTGTTTGAAAAAGGTTGCCAAGCTTCCAAAAAACTACAAGTTTGCTGAAATCTCAGCAAATATTTTTTCACCAAATCTTGATGATACTTCTTGGTAATGATCAGTTCACTAAGCCCACTTGGCTGCCCAATTTTTACTCTTCTAGGTTCAAGCGTTCGTTTCCAGTAACACTTTGAATTTTTAGGTTTCACTCTGTTTTCTGCTATATAGATAGATGTGTTTGAAACTCTAAATCAAACACGGTTTGTGGTAGCTCCTTGAAACTTGACCAAATGAAGTAGTTCTATGTTCCATCTCTATGGTTTCTTTAATCTTGAAGTACACCATGCAGAAAAACACTTTCGTTTGAAAGAAGTGGCCAAGCTTCCAAAAAACTACTAGTTTGCTGAAATCTCAGCAAAACTTTTTTCACCAAATCTTAATGATACTTGGTGGTAATGATCAGTTCACTAATCCCACTTGGCTACCCAATTTTTATTCTTCTAGGTTGAAGCATTTGTTTCCAGTAACAGTTTGAAGTTTTAGGTTTCACTCTGTTTTCTCCTACATAGATAGATGTGTTTGGAATTCTAAATCAAACACGGTTTGTGCTAGCTCCTTGAAACTTGACCAAATGAAGTAGTTCTAAGTTCTATCTCTATGGTTTGTTTCCTCTTGAAGTACCCCATGCAGAGACTGGCGAAAAACACTTTCGTTTGAAAGGGGTTGCCAAGCTTAAAAAAACTACTAGTTTGCTGAAATCTCAGCAAATATTTTTTCACCAAAACTTGATGATACTTGGTGGTAATGATCAGTTCACTAATTTCACTTGGCTACCCAACTTTCACTCTTCTAGGTTCAAGCGTTCGTTTCCAGTAACACTTTGAATTTTTAGGTTTCACTCTGTTTTCTGCTATATAGATAGAATGTGTTTGAAACTCTAAATCAAACACGGTGTGTGCTTGCTCCTTGAAACTTGACCAAATGAAGTAGTTCTAAGTTCTATCTCTATGGTTTGTTTCCTCTTGAAGTACCCCATGCAGAGACTGGCGAAATCACTTTCGTTTGAAAGGGCTTGCCAAGCTTCCAAAAAACTTCTCGTTTGCTGAAATCTCAGCAAACATTTTTTCACCAAATCTTGATGATACTTGGTGGTAATGATCAGTTCACTAATCCCACTTGGCTGCCCAATTTTTACTCTTCTAGGTTCAAGCGTTCGTTTCCAGTAACACTTTGAATTTTTAGGTTTCACTCTGTTTTCTGCCATATAGATAGATGTGTTTGAAACTCTAAATCAAACACGGTTTGTGCTAGCTCCTTGAAACTTGATAAATGAAGTAGTTATATGTTCCATCTCTATGGTTTGTTTCCTCTTGAAGTACACCATGCAGAGACTGGCGAAAAACACTTTCGTTTGAAAGAAGTGGCCAAGCTTCCAAAAAACTACTAGTTTGCTGAAATCTCAGCAAAACTTTTTTCACCAAATCTTAATGATACTTGGTGGTAATGATCAGTTCACTTATCCCACTTGGCTACCCAATTTTTTTTCTTCTAGTTTGAACCATTTGTTTCCAGTAACAGTTTGAATTTTTAGGTTTCACTCTGTTTTCTCCTACATAGATAGATGTGTTTGGAATCCAAATCAAACACGGTTTGTGCTAGCTCCTTGAAACTTGACCAAATGAAGTAGTTCTATGTTCTATCTCTATGGTTTGTTTCCTCTTGAAGTACCCCATGCAGAGACTGGCACAAAACACTTTCGTTTGAAAGAAGTGGCCAAGCTTCCAAAAAACTACTAGTTTGCTGAAATCTCAGCAAATATTTTTTCACCATATCTTAATGATACTTGGTGGTAATGATCAGTTCACTAAGCCCACTTGGCTGCCCAATTTTTACTCTTCTAGGTTCAAGCGTTCGTTTCCAGTAACACTTTGAATTTTTAGGTTTCACTCTGTTTTCTGCTATATAGATAGATGTGTTTGAAACTCTAAATCAAACACGGTTTGTGGTAGCTCCTTGAAACTTGACCAAATGAAGTAGTTCTATGTTCGATGTCTATGGTTTGTTTCCTCTTGAAGTACACCATGCAGAAAAACACTTTCGTTTGAAAGAAGTGGCCAAGCTTCCAAAAAACTACTTGTTTGCTGAAATCTCAGCAAAACTTTTTTCACCAAATCTTGATGATACTTGGTGGTAATGATCAGTTCACTAATCCCACTTGGCTGCCCAATTTTTATTCTTCTAGGTTGAAGCATTCGTTTCCAGTAACAGTTTGAATTTTTAGGTTTCACTCTGTTTTCTCCTACATAGATAGCTGTGTTTGGAATTCTAAATCAAACACGGTTTGTGCTAGCTCCTTGAAACTTGACCAAATGAAGTAGTTCTAAGTTCTATCTCTAGGGTTTGTTTCCTCTTGAAGTACCCCATGCAGAGACTGGCGAAAAACACTTTCATTTGAAAGGGGTTGCCAAGCTTCCAAAAAACTACTAGTTTGCTGAAATCTCAGCAAACATTTTTTCACCAAATCTTGATGATACTTGGTGGTAATGATCAGTTCACTAATCCCACTTGGCTGCCCAACTTTCACTCTTCTAGGTTCAAGCGTTCGTTTCCAGTAACAGTTTGAATTTTTAGGTTTCACTCTGTTTTCTGCTATATAGATAGATGTCTCGAAACTCTAAATCAAACACGGTTTGTGCTAGCTCCGTGAAACTTGACAAAATGAAGTAGTTCTAAGTTCTATCTCTATGGTTTGTTTCCTCTTGAAGTACCCCATGCAGAGACTGGCGAAAAACACTTTCGTTTGAAAGGGGTTGCCAAGCTTCCAAAAAACTACTAGTTTGCTGAAATCTCAGCAAACATTTTTTCACCAAATCTTGATGATACTTGGTGGTAATGATCAGTTCACTAATCCCACTTGGCTGCCCAATTTTCACTCTTCTAGGTTCAAGCGTTCGTTTCCAGTAACACTTTGAATTTTTAGGTTTCACTCTGTTTTCTGCTATATAGATAGATGTGTTTGAAACTCTAAATCAAACACGGTTTGTGCTAGCTCCTTGAAACTTGATAAATGAAGTAGTTCTAAGTTCTATCTCTATGGTTTGTTTCCTCTTGAATTACCCCATGCAGAGACTGGCGAAAAACACTTTCGTTTGAAAGGGGTTGCCAAGCTTCCAAAAAACTACTCGTTTGCTGAAATCTCAGCAAACATTTTTTCACCAAATCTTGATGATACTTGGTGGTAATGATCAGTTCACTATTCTCACTTGGCTGCCAACTTTCACTCTTCTAGGTTCAAGCGTTCGTTTCCAGTAACAGTTTGAATTTTTAGGTTTCACTCTGTTTTCTGTTATATAGATAGATGTGTTTGAAACTCTAAATCAAACACGGTTTGTGCTAGCTCCGTGAAACTTGACAAAATGAAGTAGTTCTAAGTTCTATCTCTATGGTTTGTTTCCTCTTGAAGTACCCCATGCAGAGACTGGCGAAAAACACTTTCGTTTGAAAGGGGTTGCCAAGCTTCCAAAAAACTACTAGTTTGCTGAAATCTCAGCAAACATTTTTTCACCAAATCTTGATGATACTTGGTGGTCATGATCAGTTCACTAAGCCCACTTGGCTGCCCAATTTTCACTCTTCTAGGTTCAAGCGTTCGTTTCCAGTAACACTTTGAATTTTTAGGTTTCACTCTGTTTTCTGCTATATAGATAGATGTGTTTGAAACTCTAAATCAAACACGGTTTGTGCTAGCTCCGTGAAACTTGACAAAATGAAGTAGTTCTAAGTTCTATCTCTATGGTTTGCTTCCTCTTGAAGTACCCCATTCAGAGACTGGCGAAGAACACTTTTGTTTGAAAGGGGTTGCCAAGCTTCCAAAAAACTACTAGTTTGCTGAAATCTCAGCAAACATTTTTTCACCAAATCTTGATGATACTTGGTGGTAATGATCAGTTCACTACGCCCACTTGGCTGCCCAATTTTCACTCTTCTAGGTTCAAGCGTTCGTTTCCAGTAACACTTTGAAATTTTAGGTTTCACTCTGTTTTCTCTTATAGATAGATGTGTTTGAAACTCTAAATCAAACACGGTTTGTGCTAGCTCCGTGAAACTTGACAAAATGAAGTAGTTCTAAGTTCTATCTCTATGGTTTGTTTATCTTGAAGTACCCCATGCAGAGACTGGCGAAGAACACATTCATTTGAAAGGGGTTGCCAAGCTTCCAAAAAACTTCTCGTTTGCTGAAATCTCAGCAAACATTTTTTCACCAAATCTTGATGATACTTGGTGGTAATGATCAGTTCACTAAGCCCACTTGGCTGCCCAATTTTCACTCTTCTAGGTTCAAGCGTTCATTTCCAGTAACACTTTGAATTTTTAGGTTTCACTCTGTTTTCTGTTATATAGATAGATGTGTTTGAAACTCTAAATCAAACACGGTTTGTGCTAGCTCCTTGAAACTTGACAAAATGAAGTAGTTCTAAGTTCTATCTCTATGGTTTGTTTCCTCTTGAAGTACCCCATGCAGAGACTGGCGAAAAACACTTTCGTTTGAAAGGGGTTGCCAAGCTTCCAAAAAACTACTAGTTTGCTGAAATCTCAGCAAACATTTTTTCACCAAATCTTGATGATACTTGGTGGTAATGATCAGTTCACTAATCCCACTTGGCTGCCCAACTTTCACTCTTCCAGGTTCAAGCGTTCGTTTCCAGTAACAGTTTGAATTTTTAGGTTTCACTCTGTTTTCTGTTATATAGATGGATGTGTTTGAAACTCTAAATCAAACACGGTTTGTGCTAGCTCCGTGAAACTTGACAAAATGAAGTAGTTCTAAGTTCTATCTCTATGGTTTGTTTCCTCTTGAAGTACCCCATGCAGAGACTGGCGAAGAACACTTTCGTTTGAAAGGGGTTGGCAAGCTTCCAAAAAACTACTAGTTTGCTGAAATCTCAGCAAACATTTTTTCACCAAATCTTGATGATACTTGGTGGTAATGATCAGTTCACTAAGCCCACCTGGCTGCCAGATTTTCACTCTTCTAGGTTCAAGCGTTCGTTTCCAGTAACACTTTGAATTTTTAGGTTTCACTCTGTTTTCTGCTATATAGATAGATGTGTTTGAAACTCTAAATCAAACACGGTTTGTGCTAGCTCCTTGAAACTTGAGCAAATGAAGTAGTTCTAAGTTCTATCTCTATGGTTTGTTTCCTCTTGATGTACCCCATGCAGAGACTGGCGAAAAACACTTTCATTTGAAAGGGGTTGCCAAGCTTCCAAAAAACTACTAGTTTGCTGAAATCTCAGCAAACATTTTTTCACCAAATCTTGATGATACTTGGTGGTAATGATCAGTTCACTAAGCCCACTTGGCTGCCCAACTTTCACTCTTCTAGGTTCAAGCGTTCGTTTCCAGTAACAGTTTGAATTTTTAGGTTTCACTCTGTTTTCTGCTATATAGATAGATGTCTCGAAACTCTAAATCAAACACGGTTTGTGCTAGCTCCGTGAAACTTGACAAAATGAAGTAGTTCTAAGTTCTATCTCTATGGTTTGTTTCCTCTTGAAGTACCCCATGCAGAGACTGGCGAAAAACACTTTCGTTTGAAAGGGGTTGCCAAGCTTCCAAAAAACTACTAGTTTGCTGAAATCTCAGCAAACATTTTTTCACCAAATCTTGATGATACTTGGTGGTAATGATCAGTTCACTAATCCCACTTGGCTGCCCAACTTTCACTCTTCTAGGTTAAAGCGTTCGTTTCCAGTAACACTTTGAATTTTTAGGTTTCACTCTGTTTTCTGCTATATAGATAGATGTGTTTGAAACTCTAAATCAAACACGGTTTGTGCTAGCTCCTTGAAACTTGATAAATGAAGTAGTTCTAAGTTCTATCTCTATGGTTTGTTTCCTCTTGAATTACCCCATGCAGAGACTGGCGAAAAACACTTTCGTTTGAAAGGGGTTGCCAAGCTTCCAAAAAACTACTCGTTTGCTGAAATCTCAGCAAACATTTTTTCACCAAATCTTGATGATACTTGGTGGTAATGATCAGTTCACTAAGCCCACTTGGCTGCCCAATTTTCACTCTTTAAGGTTCAAGCGTTCATTTCCAGTAACACTTTGAATTTTTAGGTTTCACTCTGTTTTCTGTTATATAGATAGATGTGTTTGAAACTCTAAATCAAACACGGTTTGTGCTAGCTCCTTGAAACTTGACAAAATGAAGTAGTTCTAAGTTCTATCTCTATGGTTTGTTTCCTCTTGAAGTACCCCATGCAGAGACTGGCGAAAAACACTTTCGTTTGAAAGGGGTTGCCAAGCTTCCAAAAAACTACTAGTTTGCTGAAATCTCAGCAAACATTTTTTCACCAAATCTTGATGATACTTGGTGGTAATGATCAGTTCACTAATCCCACTTGGCTGCCCAACTTTCACTCTTCCAGGTTCAAGCGTTCGTTTCCAGTAACAGTTTGAATTTTTAGGTTTCACTCTGTTTTCTGCTATATAGATAGATGTGTTTGAAACTCTAAATCAAACACGGTTTGTTGTAGCTCCTTGAAACTTGACCAAATGAAGTAGTTCTATGTTCGATGTCTATGGTTTGTTTCCTCTTGAAGTACACCATGCAGAAAAACACTTTCGTTTGAAAGAAGTGGCCAAGCTTCCAAAAAACTACTAGTTTGCTGAAATCTCAGCAAAACTTTTTTCACCAAATCTTGATGATACTTGGTGGTAATGATCAGTTCACTAATCCCACTTGGCTGCCCAATTTTTATTCTTCTAAGTTGAAGCATTCGTTTCCAGTAACAGTTTGAATTTTTAGGTTTCACTCTGTTTTCTCCTACATAGATAGCTGTGTTTGGAATTCTAAATCAAACACGGTTTGTGCTAGCTCCTTGAAACTTGACCAAATGAAGTAGTTCTAAGTTCTATCTCTAGGGTTTGTTTCCTCTTGAAGTACCCCATGCAGAGACTGGCGAAAAACACTTTCATTTGAAAGGGGTTGCCAAGCTTCCAAAAAACTACTAGTTTGCTGAAATCTCAGCAAACATTTTTTCACCAAATCTTGATGATACTTGGTGGTAATGATCAGTTCACTAATCCCACTTGGCTGCCCAACTTTCACTCTTCTAGGTTCAAGCGTTCGTTTCCAGTAACAGTTTGAATTTTTAGGTTTCACTCTGTTTTCTGCTGTATAGATAGATGTCTCGAAACTCTAAATCAAACACGGTTTGTGCTAGCTCCGTGAAACTTGACAAAATGAAGTAGTTCTAAGTTCTATCTCTATGGTTTGTTTCCTCTTGAAGTACCCCATGCAGAGACTGGCGAAAAACACTTTCGTTTGAAAGGGGTTGCCAAGCTTCCAAAAAACTACTAGTTTGCTGAAATCTCAGCAAACATTTTTTCACCAAATCTTGATGATACTTGGTGGTAATGATCAGTTCACTAATCCCACTTGGCTGCCCAATTTTCACTCTTCTAGGTTCAAGCGTTCGTTTCCAGTAACACTTTGAATTTTTAGGTTTCACTCTGTTTTCTGCTATATAGATAGATGTGTTTGAAACTCTAAATCAAACACGGTTTGTGCTAGCTCCTTGAAACTTGATAAATGAAGTAGTTCTAAGTTCTATCTCTATGGTTTGTTTCCTCTTGAATTACCCCATGCAGAGACTGGCGAAAAACACTTTCGTTTGAAAGGGGTTGCCAAGCTTCCAAAAAACTACTCATTTGCTGAAATCTCAGCAAACATTTTTTCACCAAATCTTGATGATACTTGGTGGTAATGATCAGTTCACTATTCTCACTTGGCTGCCAACTTTCACTCTTCTAGGTTCAAGCGTTCGTTTCCAGTAACAGTTTGAATTTTTAGGTTTCACTCTGTTTTCTGTTATATAGATAGATGTGTTTGAAACTCTAAATCAAACACGGTTTGTGCTAGCTCCGTGAAACTTGACAAAATGAAGTAGTTCTAAGTTCTATCTCTATGGTTTGTTTCCTCTTGAAGTACCCCATGCAGAGACTGGCGAAAAACACTTTCGTTTGAAAGGGGTTGCCAAGCTTCCAAAAAACTACTAGTTTGCTGAAATCTCAGCAAACATTTTTTCACCAAATCTTGATGATACTTGGTGGTCATGATCAGTTCACTAAGCCCACTTGGCTGCCCAATTTTCACTCTTCTAGTTTCAAGCGTTCGTTTCCAGTAACACTTTGAATTTTTAGGTTTCACTCTGTTTTCTGCTATATAGATAGATGTGTTTGAAACTCTAAATCAAACACGGTTTGTGCTAGCTCCGTGAAACTTGACAAAATGAAGTAGTTCTAAGTTCTATCTCTATGGTTTGCTTCCTCTTGAAGTACCCCATGCAGAGACTGGCGAAGAACACTTTTGTTTGAAAGGGGTTGCCAAGCTTCCAAAAAACTACTAGTTTGCTGAAATCTCAGCAAACATTTTTTCACCAAATCTTGATGATACTTGGTGGTAATGATCAGTTCACTACGCCCACTTGGCTGCCCAATTTTCACTCTTCTAGGTTCAAGCGTTCGTTTCCAGTAACACTTTGAAATTTTAGGTTTCACTCTGTTTTCTCTTATAGATAGATGTGTTTGAAACTCTAAATCAAACACGGTTTGTGCTAGCTCCGTGAAACTTGACAAAATGAAGTAGTTCTAAGTTCTATCTCTATGGTTTGTTTCCTCTTGAAGTACCCCATGCAGAGACTGGCGAAGAACACATTCATTTGAAAGGGGTTGCCAAGCTTCCAAAAAACTTCTCGTTTGCTGAAATCTCAGCAAACATTTTTTCACCAAATCTTGATGATACTTGGTGGTAATGATCAGTTCACTAAGCCCACTTGGCTGCCCAATTTTCACTCTTCTAGGTTCAAGCGTTCATTTGAAGTAACACTTTGAATTTTTAGGTTTCACTCTGTTTTCTGTTATATAGATAGATGTGTTTGAAACTCTAAATCAAACACGGTTTGTGCTAGCTCCTTGAAACTTGACAAAATGAAGTAGTTCTAAGTTCTATCTCTATGGTTTGTTTCCTCTTGAAGTACCCCATGCAGAGACTGGCGAAAAACACTTTCGTTTGAAAGGGGTTGCCAAGCTTCCAAAAAACTACTAGTTTGCTGAAATCTCAGCAAACATTTTTTCACCAAATCTTGATGATACTTGGTGGTAATGATCAGTTCACTAATCCCACTTGGCTGCCCAACTTTCACTCTTCCAGGTTCAAGCGTTCGTTTCCAGTAACAGTTTGAATTTTTAGGTTTCACTCTGTTTTCTGTTATATAGATGGATGTGTTTGAAACTCTAAATCAAACACGGTTTGTGCTAGCTCCGTGAAACTTGACAAAATGAAGTAGTTCTAAGTTCTATCTCTATGGTTTGTTTCCTCTTGAAGTACCCCATGCAGAGACTGGCGAAGAACACTTTCGTTTGAAAGGGGTTGGCAAGCTTCCAAAAAACTACTAGTTTGCTGAAATCTCAGCAAACATTTTTTCACCAAATCTTGATGATACTTGGTGGTAATGATCAGTTCACTAAGCCCACTTGGCTGCCAGATTTTCACTCTTCTAGGTTCAAGCGTTCGTTTCCAGTAACACTTTGAATTTTTAGGTTTCACTCTGTTTTCTGCTATATAGATAGATGTGTTTGAAACTCTAAATCAAACACGGTTTGTGCTAGCTCCTTGAAACTTGAGCAAATGAAGTAGTTCTAAGTTCTATCTCTATGGTTTGTTTCCTCTTGATGTACCCCATGCAGAGACTGGCGAAAAACACTTTCATTTGAAAGGGGTTGCCAAGCTTCCAAAAAACTACTAGTTTGCTGAAATCTCAGCAAACATTTTTTCACCAAATCTTGATGATACTTGGTGGTAATGATCAGTTCACTAAGCCCACTTGGCTGCCCAACTTTCACTCTTCTAGGTTCAAGCGTTCGTTTCCAGTAACAGTTTGAATTTTTAGGTTTCACTCTGTTTTCTGCTATATAGATAGATGTCTCGAAACTCTAAATCAAACACGGTTTGTGCTAGCTCCGTGAAACTTGACAAAATGAAGTAGTTCTAAGTTCTATCTCTATGGTTTGTTTCCTCTTGAAGTACCCCATGCAGAGACTGGCGAAAAACACTTTCGTTTGAAAGGGGTTGCCAAGCTTCCAAAAAACTACTAGTTTGCTGAAATCTCAGCAAACATTTTTTCACCAAATCTTGATGATACTTGGTGGTAATGATCAGTTCACTAATCCCACTTGGCTGCCCAACTTTCACTCTTCTAGGTTAAAGCGTTCGTTTCCAGTAACACTTTGAATTTTTAGGTTTCACTCTGTTTTCTGCTATATAGATAGCTGTGTTTGAAACTCTAAATCAAACACGGTTTGTGCTAGCTCCTTGAAACTTGATAAATGAAGTAGTTCTAAGTTCTATCTCTATGGTTTGTTTCCTCTTGAATTACCCCATGCAGATACTGGCGAAAAACACTTTCGTTTGAAAGGGGTTGCCAAGCTTCCAAAAAACTACTCGTTTGCTGAAATCTCAGCAAACATTTTTTCACCAAATCTTGATGATACTTGGTGGTAATGATCAGTTCACTAAGCCCACTTGGCTGCCCAATTTTCACTCTTCTAGGTTCAAGCGTTCATTTCCAGTAACACTTTGAATTTTTAGGTTTCACTCTGTTTTCTGTTATATAGATAGATGTGTTTGAAACTCTAAATCAAACACGGTTTGTGCTAGCTCCTTGAAACTTGACAAAATGAAGTAGTTCTAAGTTCTATCTCTATGGTTTGTTTCCTCTTGAAGTACCCCATGCAGAGACTGGCGAAAAACACTTTCGTTTGAAAGGGGTTGCCAAGCTTCCAAAAAACTACTAGTTTGCTGAAATCTCAGCAAACATTTTTTCACCAAATCTTGATGATACTTGGTGGTAATGATCAGTTCACTAATCCCACTTGGCTGCCCAACTTTCACTCTTCCAGGTTCAAGCGTTCGTTTCCAGTAACAGTTTGAATTTTTAGGTTTCACTCTGTTTTCTGTTATATAGATGGATGTGTTTGAAACTCTAAATCAAACACGGTTTGTGCTAGCTCCGTGAAACTTGACAAAATGAAGTAGTTCTAAGTTCTATCTCTATGGTTTGTTTCCTCTTGAAGTACCCCATGCAGAGACTGGCGAAGAACACTTTCGTTTGAAAGGGGTTGCCAAGCTTCCAAAAA
>NW_027510780.1:0-30947 GCF_048772815.1 Callospermophilus lateralis
CTCTTCTAGGTTCAAGCGTTCGTTTCCAGTAACACTTTGAATTTTTAGGTTTCACTCTGTTTTCTGCTATATAGATAGATGTGTTTGAAACTCTAAATCAAACACGGTTTGTGCTAGCTCCTTGAAACTTGACCAAATGAAGTAGTTCTAAGTTCTATCTCTATGGTTTGTTTCCTCCTGAAGTACCCCATGCAGAGACTGGCGAACAACACTTTCGTTTTAAAGGGGTTGCCAAGCTTCCAAAAAACTACTAGTTTGCTGAAATCTCAGCAAACATTTTTTCACCAAATCTTGATGATACTTGGTGGTAATGATCAGTTCACTAATCCCACTTGGCTGCCCAACTTTCACTCTTCTAGGTTCAAGCGTTCGTTTCCAGTAAACACTTTGAATTTTTAGGTTTCACTCTGTTTTCTGCTATATAGATAGATGTGTTTAAAACTCTAAATCAAAGACGGTTTGTGCTAGCTCCGTGAAACTTGACCAAATGAAGTAGTTCTAAGTTCTATCTCTATGGTTTGTTTCCTCTTGAAGTACCTCATGCAGAGACTGGCAAAGAACACTTTCGTTTGAAAGGGGTTGCCAAGCTTCCAAAAAACTACTAGTTTGCTGAAATCTCAGCAAACATTTTTTCACCAAATCTTGATGATACTTGGTGGTAATGATCAGTTCACTAATCCCACTTGGCTGCCCAACTTTCTATCTTCTAGGTTCAAGCGTTCGTTTCCAGTAACAGTTTGAATTTTTAGGTTTCACTCTGTTTCCTGCTATATAGATAGATGTGTTTGAAACTCTAAATCAAACACGGTTTGTGCTAGCTCCTTGAAACTTGACCAAATGAAGTAGTTCTAAGTTCTATCTCTATGGTTTGTTTCCTCCTGAAGTACCCCATGCAGAGACTGGCGAAAAACACTTTCGTTTTAAAGGGGTTGCCAAGCTTCCAAAAAACTACTAGTTTGCTGAAATCTCAGCAAACATTTTTTCACCAAATCTTGATGATACTTGGTGGTAATGATCAGTTCACTAATCCCACTTGGCTGCCCAACTTTCAATCTTCTAGGTTCAAGCGTTCGTTTCCAGTAACAGTTTGAATTTTTAGGTTTCACTCTGTTTTCTGCTATATAGATAGATGTGTTTGAAACTCTAAATCAAACATGGTTTGTGCTAGCTCCTTGAAACTTGACAAAATGAAGTAGTTCTAAGTTCTATCTCTATGGTTTGTTTCCTCTTGAAGTACCCCATGCAGAGACTGGCGAAGAACACTTTCGTTTGAAAGGGGTTGCCGAGCTTCCAAAAAACTACTAGTTTGCTGAAATCTCAGCAAACATTTTTTCACCAAATCTTGATGATACTTGGTGGTAATGATCAGTTCACTAATCCCACTTGGCTGCCCAACTTTCACTCTTCTAGGTTCAAGCGTTCGTTTCCAGTAACAGTTTGAATTTTTAGGTTTCACTCTGTTTTCTGCTATATAGATAGATGTGTTTGAAACTCTAAATCAAACACGGTTTGTGCTAGCTCCGTGAAACTTGACAAAATGAAGTAGTTCTAAGTTCTATCTCTATGGTTTGTTTCCTCTTGAAGTACCCCATGCAGAGACTGGCAAAGAACACTTTCGTTTGAAAGGGGTTGCCAAGCTTCCAAAAAACTACTAGTTTGCTGAAATCTCAGCAACCATTTTTTCACCAAATCTTGATGATACTTGGTGGTAATGATCAGTTCACTAAGCCCACTTGGCTGCCCAATTTTCACTCTTCTAGGTTCAAGCGTTCGTTTCCAGTAACACTTTGAATTTTTAGGTTTCACTCTGTTTTCTGCTATATAGATAGATGTGTTTGAAACTCTAAATCAAACACGGTTTGTGCTAGCTCCTTGAAACTTGACCAAATGAAGTAGTTCTAAGTTCTATCTCTATGGTTTGTTTCCTCCTGAAGTACCCCATGCAGAGACTGGCGAAAAACACTTTCGTTTTAAAGGGGTTGCCAAGCTTCCAAAAAACTACTAGTTTGCTGAAATCTCAGCAAACATTTTTTCACCAAATCTTGATGATACTTGGTGGTAATGATCAGTTCACTAATCCCACTTGGCTGCCCAACTTTCACTCTTCTAGGTTCAAGCGTTCGTTTCCAGTAACAGTTTGAATTTTTAGGTTTCACTGTTTTCTGCTATATAGATAGATGTGTTTGAAACTCTAAATCAAACACGGTTTTTGCTAGCTCCTTGAAACTTGACCAAATGAAGTAGTTCTAAGTTCTATCTCTATGGTTTGTTTCCTCCTGAAGTACCCCATGCAGAGACTGGCGAAAAACACTTTCGTTTTAAAGGGGTTGCCAAGCTTCCAAAAAACTACTAGTTTGCTGAAATCTCAGCAAACATTTTTTCACCAAATCTTGATGATCCTTGGTGGTAATGACCAGTTCACTAATCCCACTTGGCTGCCCAACTTTCAATCTTCTAGGTTCAAGCGTTCGTTTCCAGTAACAGTTTGAATTTTTAGGTTTCACTCTGTTTTCTGCTATATAGATAGATGTGTTTGAAACTCTAAATCAAACACGGTTTGTGCTAGCTCCTTGAAACTTGACCAAATGAAGTAGTTCTAAGTTCTATCTCTATGGTTTGTTTCCTCTTGAAGTACTCAATGCAGGGACTGGCGAAGAACACTTTCGTTTGAAAGGGGTTGCCGAGCTTCCAAAAAACTACTAGTTTGCTGAAATCTCAGCAAACATTTTTTCACCAAATCTTGATGATACTTGGTGGTAATGATCAGTTCACTTATCCCACTTGGCTGCCCAACTTTCAATCTTCTAGGTTCAAGCGTTCGTTTCCAGTAAGAGTTTGAATTTTTAGGTTTCACTCTGTTTTCTGCTATATAGACAGATGTGTTTGAAACTCTAAATCAAACACGGTTTGTGCTAGCTCCGTGAAACTTGACAAAATGAAGTAGTTCTAAGTTCTATCTCTATGGTTTGTTTCCTCTTGAAGTACCCCATGCAGAGACTGGCAAAGAACACTTTCGTTTAAAAGGGGATGCCAAGCTTCCAAAAAACTACTAGTTTGCTGAAATCTCAGCAACCATTTTTTCACCAAACCTTGATGATACTTGGTGGTAATGATCAGTTCACTAAGCCCACTTGGCTGCCCAATTTTCACTCTTCTAGGTTCAAGCGTTCGTTTCCAGTAACAGTTTGAATTTTTAGGTTTCACTCTGTTTTCTGCTATATAGATAGATGTGTTTGAAACTCTAAATCAAACACGGTTTGTGCTAGCTCCGTAAAACTTGACAAAATGAAGTAGTTCTAAGTTATATCTCTATGGTTTGTTTCCTCTTGAAGTACCCCATTCAGAGAGTGGCAAAGAACACTTTCCTTTGAAAGTGGTTGCCAAGCTTCCAAAAAACTACTAGTTTGCCGAAATCTCAGCAACCATTTTTTCACCAAATCTTGATGATACTTGGTGGTAATGATCAGTTCACTAAGCCCACTTGGCTGCCCAACTTTCACTCTTCTAGGTTCAAGCGTTCGTTTCCAGTAACACTTTGAATTTTTAGGTTTCACTCTGTTTTCTGCTATATAGATAGATGTGTTTGAAACTCTAAATCAAACACGGTTTGTGCTAGCTCCTTGAAACTTGACCAAATGAAATAGTTCTAAGTTCTATCTCTATGGTTTGTTTCCTCCTGAAGTACCCCATGCAGAGACTGGCGAAAAACACTTTCGTTTTAAAGGGGTTGCCAAGCTTCCAAAAAACTACTAGTTTGCTGAAATCTCAGCAAACATTTTTTCACCAAATCTTGATGATACTTGGTGGTAATGATCAGTTCACTAATCCCACTTGGCTGCCCAACTTTCAATCTTCTAGGTTCAAGCGTTCGTTTCCAGTAACAGTTTGAATTTTTAGGTTTCACTCTGTTTTCTGCTATATAGATAGATGTGTTTGAAACTCTAAATCAAACATGGTTTGTGCTAGCTCCTTGAAACTTGACAAAATGAAGTAGTTCTAAGTTCTATCTCTATGGTTTGTTTCCTCTTGAAGTACCCCATGCAGAGACTGGCGAAGAACACTTTCGTTTGAAAGGGGTTGCCGAGCTTCCAAAAAACTACTAGTTTGCTGAAATCTCAGCAAACATTTTTTCACCAAATCTTGATGATACTTGGTGGTAATGATCAGTTCACTAATCCCACTTGGCTGCCCAACTTTCACTCTTCTAGGTTCAAGCGTTCGTTTCCAGTAACAGTTTGAATTTTTAGGTTTCACTCTGTTTTCTGCTATATAGATAGATGTGTTTGAAACTCTAAATCAAACACGGTTTGTGCTAGCTCCGTGAAACTTGACAAAATGAAGTAGTTCTAAGTTCTATCTCTATGGTTTGTTTCCTCTTGAAGTACCCCATGCAGAGACTGGCAAAGAACACTTTCGTTTGAAAGGGGTTGCCAAGCTTCCAAAAAACTACTAGTTTGCTGAAATCTCAGCAACCATTTTTTCACCAAATCTTGATGATACTTGGTGGTAATGATCAGTTCACTAAGCCCACTTGGCTGCCCAATTTTCACTCTTCTAGGTTCAAGCGTTCGTTTCCAGTAACACTTTGAATTTTTAGGTTTCACTCTGTTTTCTGCTATATAGATAGATGTGTTTGAAACTCTAAATCAAACACGGTTTGTGCTAGCTCCTTGAAACTTGACCAAATGAAGTAGTTCTAAGTTCTATCTCTATGGTTTGTTTCCTCCTGAAGTACCCCATGCAGAGACTGGCGAACAACACTTTCGTTTTAAAGGGGTTGCCAAGCTTCCAAAAAACTACTAGTTTGCTGAAATCTCAGCAAACATTTTTTCACCAAATCTTGATGATACTTGGTGGTAATGATCAGTTCACTAATCCCACTTGGCTGCCCAACTTTCACTCTTCTAGGTTCAAGCGTTCGTTTCCAGTAAACACTTTGAATTTTTAGGTTTCACTCTGTTTTCTGCTATATAGATAGATGTGTTTGAAACTCTAAATCAAAGACGGTTTGTGCTAGCTCCGTGAAACTTGACCAAATGAAGTAGTTCTAAGTTCTATCTCTATGGTTTGTTTCCTCTTGAAGTACCCCATGCAGAGACTGGCAAAGAACACTTTCGTTTGAAAGGGGTTGCCAAGCTTCCAAAAAACTACTAGTTTGCTGAAATCTCAGCAAACATTTTTTCACCAAATCTTGATGATACTTGGTGGTAATGATCAGTTCACTAATCCCACTTGGCTGCCCAACTTTCTATCTTCTAGGTTCAAGCGTTCGTTTCCAGTAACAGTTTGAATTTTTAGGTTTCACTCTGTTTCCTGCTATATAGATAGATGTGTTTGAAACTCTAAATCAAACACGGTTTGTGCTAGCTCCTTGAAACTTGACCAAATGAAGTAGTTCTAAGTTCTATCTCTATGGTTTGTTTCCTCCTGAAGTACCCCATGCAGAGACTGGCGAAAAACACTTTCGTTTTAAAGGGGTTGCCAAGCTTCCAAAAAACTACTAGTTTGCTGAAATCTCAGCAAACATTTTTTCACCAAATCTTGATGATACTTGGTGGTAATGATCAGTTCACTAATCCCACTTGGCTGCCCAACTTTCAATCTTCTAGGTTCAAGCGTTCGTTTCCAGTAACAGTTTGAATTTTTAGGTTTCACTCTGTTTTCTGCTATATAGATAGATGTGTTTGAAACTCTAAATCAAACATGGTTTGTGCTAGCTCCTTGAAACTTGACAAAATGAAGTAGTTCTAAGTTCTATCTCTATGGTTTGTTTCCTCTTGAAGTACCCCATGCAGAGACTGGCGAAGAACACTTTCGTTTGAAAGGGGTTGCCGAGCTTCCAAAAAACTACTAGTTTGCTGAAATCTCAGCAAACATTTTTTCACCAAATCTTGATGATACTTGGTGGTAATGATCAGTTCACTAATCCCACTTGGCTGCCCAACTTTCACTCTTCTAGGTTCAAGCGTTCGTTTCCAGTAACAGTTTGAATTTTTAGGTTTCACTCTGTTTTCTGCTATATAGATAGATGTGTTTGAAACTCTAAATCAAACACGGTTTGTGCTAGCTCCGTGAAACTTGACAAAATGAAGTAGTTCTAAGTTCTATCTCTATGGTTTGTTTCCTCTTGAAGTACCCCATGCAGAGACTGGCAAAGAACACTTTCGTTTGAAAGGGGTTGCCAAGCTTCCAAAAAACTACTAGTTTGCTGAAATCTCAGCAACCATTTTTTCACCAAATCTTGATGATACTTGGTGGTAATGATCAGTTCACTAAGCCCACTTGGCTGCCCAATTTTCACTCTTCTAGGTTCAAGCGTTCGTTTCCAGTAACAGTTTGAATTTTTAGGTTTCACTCTGTTTTCTGCTATATAGATAGATGTGTTTGAAACTCTAAATCAAACACGGTTTGTGCTAGCTCCCTGAAACTTGACAAAATAAAGTAGTTCTAAGTTCTATTTCTATGGTTTGTTTCCTCTTGAAGTACCCCATGCAGAGACTGGCAAAGAACACTTTCGTTTGAAAGGGGTTGCCAAGCTTACAAAAAACTACTAGTTTGCTGAAATCTCAGCAACCATTTTTTAAGCAAATCTTGATGATACTTGGTGGTAATGATCAGTTCACTAAGCCCACTTGGCTGCCCAATTTTCACTCTTCTAGGTTCAAGCGTTCATTTCCAGTAACACTTTGAATTTTTAGGTTTCACTCTGTTTTCTGCTATATAGATAGATGTGTTTGAAACTATAAATCAAACACGGTTTGTGCTAGCTCCGTGAAACTTGACAAAATGAAGTAGTTCTAAGTTCTTTCTCTATGGTTTGTTTCCTCTTGAAGTACCCCATGCAGAGACTGGCGAAGAACACTTTCGTTTGAAAGGGGTTGCCAAGCTTCCAAAAAACTACTAGTTTGCTGAAATCTCAGCAAACATTTTTTCACCAAATCTTGATGATACTTGGTGGTAATGATCAGTTCACTAATCCCACTTGGCTGCCCAACTTTCACTCTTCTAGGTTCAAGCGTTCGTTTCCAGTAACAGTTTGAATTTTTAGGTTTCACTCTGTTTTCTGCTATATAGATAGATGTGTTTGAAACTCTAAATCAAACACGGTTTGTGCTAGCTCCTTGAAACTTGACAAAATGAAGTAGTTCTAAGTTCTATCTCTATGGTTTGTTTCCTCTTGAAGTACCCCATGCAGAGACTGGCAAAGAACACTTTCGTTTGAAAGGGGTTGCCAAGCTTCCAAAAAACTACTAGTTTGCTGAAATCTCAGCAACCATTTTTTCACCAAATCTTGATGATACTTGGTGGTAATGATCAGTTCACTAAGCCCACTTGGCTGCCCAATTTTCACTCTTCTAGGTTCAAGCGTTCGTTTCCAGTAAACACTTTGAATTTTTAGGTTTCACTCTGTTTTCTGCTATATAGATAGATGTGTTTGAAACTCTAAATCAAAGACGGTTTGTGCTAGCTCCGTGAAACTTGACCAAATGAAGTAGTTCTAAGTTCTATCTCTATGGTTTGTTTCCTCTTGAAGTACCCCATGCAGAGACTGGCAAAGAACACTTTCGTTTGAAAGGGGTTGCCAAGATTCCAAAAAACTACTAGTTTGCTGAAATCTCAGCAAACATTTTTTCACCAAATCTTGATGATACTTGGTGGTAATGATCAGTTCACTAATCCCACTTGGCTGCCCAACTTTCTATCTTCTAGGTTCAAGCGTTCGTTTCCAGTAACAGTTTGAATTTTTAGGTTTCACTCTGTTTCCTGCTATATAGATAGATGTGTTTGAAACTCTAAATCAAACACGGTTTGTGCTAGCTCCTTGAAACTTGACCAAATGAAGTAGTTCTAAGTTCTATCTCTATGGTTTGTTTCCTCCTGAAGTACCCCATGCAGAGACTGGCGAAAAACACTTTCGTTTTAAAGGGGTTGCCAAGCTTCCAAAAAACTACTAGTTTGCTGAAATCTCAGCAAACATTTTTTCACCAAATCTTGATGATACTTGGTGGTAATGATCAGTGCACTAATCCCACTTGGCTGCCCAAATTTTATTCTTATAGGTTGAAGCTTTCGTTTCCAGTGACTGTTTGAATTTTTAGGTTTCACTCTGTTTTCTCCAACATAGATACCTGTGTTTGGAATTCTAAATCAAACACGGTTTGTGCTAGCTCCTTGAAACTTGACCAAAGGAAGTAGTTCTAAGTTCTATCTCTATGGTTTGTTTCCTCTTGAAGTACCCCATGCAGAGACTTGCAAAAAACACTTTCGTTTGAAAGGGGTTGCCATGCTTCCAAAAAACTACTAGTTTGCTGAAATCTCAGCAAACATTTTTTCACCATACCTTGATGGTACTTGGTGGTAATGATCAGTTCACTAATCCCACTTGGCTGCCCAACTTTCACTCTTCTAGGTTCAAGCGTTCGTTTCCAGTAACAGTTTGAATTTTTAGGTTTCACTGTTTTCTGCTATATAGATAGATGTGTTTGAAATTCTAAATCAAACACGGTTTGTGCTAGCTCCGTGAAACTTGACAAAATGAAGTAGTTCTAAGTTCTATCTCTATGGTTTGTTTCGTCTTGAAGTACCCCATGCAGAGACTGGCAAAGAACACTTTCGTTTGAAAGGGGTTGCCAAGCTTCCAAAAAACTACTCATTTGCTGAAATCTCAGCAAACATTTTTTCACCAAATCTTGATGATACTTGGTGGTAATGATCAGTTCACTAAGCCCACTTGGCTGCCCAATTTTCACTCTTCTAGGTTCAAGCGTTCGTTTCCAGTAACACTTTGAATTTTTGGGTTTCACTCTGTTTTCTGCTATATAGATAGATGTGTTTGAAACTCTAAATCAAACACGGTTTGTGCTAGCTCCCTGAAACTTGACAAAATAAAGTAGTTCTAAGTTCTATTTCTATGGTTTGTTTCCTCTTGAAGTACCCCATGCAGAGACTGGCAAAGAACACTTTCGTTTGAAAGGGGTTGCCAAGCTTACAAAAAACTACTAGTTTGCTGAAATCTCAGCAACCATTTTTTAAGCAAATCTTGATGATACTTGGTGGTAATGATCAGTTCACTAAGCCCACTTGGCTACCCAATTTTCACTCTTCTAGGTTCAAGCGTTCATTGCCAGTAACACTTTGAATTTTTAGGTTTCACTCTGTTTTCTGCTATATAGATAGATGTGTTTGAAACTATAAATCAAACACGGTTTGTGCTAGCTCCGTGAAACTTGACAAAATGAAGTAGTTCCAAGTTCTTTCTCTATGGTTTGTTTCCTCTTGAAGTACCCCATGCAGACACTGGCGAAGAACACTTTCGTTTGAAAGGGGTTGCCAAGCTTCCAAAAAACTACTAGTTTGCTGAAATCTCAGCAAACATTTTTTCACCAAATCTTGATGATACTTGGTGGTAATGATCAGTTCACTAATCCCACTTGGCTGCCCAACTTTCACTCTTCTAGGTTCAAGCGTTCGTTTCCAGTAACAGTTTGAATTTTTAGGTTTCACTCTGTTTTCTGCTATATAGATAGATGTGTTTGAAACTCTAAATCAAACACGGTTTGTGCTAGCTCCGTGAAACTTGACAAAATGAAGTAGTTCTAAGTTCTATCTCTATGGTTTGTTTCCTCTTGAAGTACCCCATGCAGAGACTGGCAAAGAACACTTTCGTTTGAAAGGGGTTGCCAAGCTTCCAAAAAACTACTAGTTTGCTGAAATCTCAGCAACCATTTTTTCACCAAATCTTGATGATACTTGGTGGTAATGATCAGTTCACTAAGCCCACTTGGCTGCCCAATTTTCACTCTTCTAGGTTCAAGCGTTCGTTTCCAGTAAACACTTTGAATTTTTAGGTTTCACTCTGTTTTCTGCTATATAGATAGATGTGTTTGAAACTCTAAATCAAAGACGGTTTGTGCTAGCTCCGTGAAACTTGACCAAATGAAGTAGTTCTAAGTTCTATCTCTATGGTTTGTTTCCTCTTGAAGTACCCCATGCAGAGACTGGCAAAGAACACTTTCGTTTGAAAGGGGTTGCCAAGATTCCAAAAAACTACTAGTTTGCTGAAATCTCAGCAAACATTTTTTCACCAAATCTTGATGATACTTGGTGGTAATGATCAGTTCACTAATCCCACTTGGCTGCCCAACTTTCTATCTTCTAGGTTCAAGCGTTCGTTTCCAGTAACAGTTTGAATTTTTAGGTTTCACTCTGTTTCCTGCTATATAGATAGATGTGTTTGAAACTCTAAATCAAACACGGTTTGTGCTAGCTCCTTGAAACTTGACCAAATGAAGTAGTTCTAAGTTCTATCTCTATGGTTTGTTTCCTCCTGAAGTACCCCATGCAGAGACTGGCGAAAAACACTTTCGTTTTAAAGGGGTTGCCAAGCTTCCAAAAAACTACTAGTTTGCTGAAATCTCAGCAAACATTTTTTCACCAAATCTTGATGATACTTGGTGGTAATGATCAGTGCACTAATCCCACTTGGCTGCCCAAATTTTATTCTTATAGGTTGAAGCTTTCGTTTCCAGTGACTGTTTGAATTTTTAGGTTTCACTCTGTTTTCTCCAACATAGATACCTGTGTTTGGAATTCTAAATCAAACACGGTTTGTGCTAGCTCCTTGAAACTTGACCAAAGGAAGTAGTTCTAAGTTCTATCTCTATGGTTTGTTTCCTCTTGAAGTACCCCATTCAGAGACTTGCAAAAAACACTTTCGTTTGAAAGGGGTTGCCATGCTTCCAAAAAACTACTAGTTTGCTGAAATCTCAGCAAACATTTTTTCACCAAACCTTGATGGTACTTGGTGGTAATGATCAGTTCACTAATCCCACTTGGCTGCCCAACTTTCACTCTTCTAGGTTCAAGCGTTCGTTTCCAGTAACAGTTTGAATTTTTAGGTTTCACTGTTTTCTGCTATATAGATAGATGTGTTTGAAATTCTAAATCAAACACGGTTTGTGCTAGCTCCGTGAAACTTGACAAAATGAAGTAGTTCTAAGTCCTATCTCTATGGTTTGTTTCCTCTTGAAGTACCCCATGCAGAGACTGGCGAAGAACACTTTCGTTTGAAAGGGGTGGCCAAGCTTCCAAAAAACTACTAGTTTGCTGAAATCTCAGCAAACATTTTTTCACCAAATCTTGATGATACTTGGTGGTAATGATCAGTTCACTAAGCCCACTTGGCTGCCCAATTTTCACTCTTCTAGGTTCAAGCGTTCGTTTCCAGTAACACTTTGAATTTTTAGGTTTCACTCTGTTTTCTGCTATATAGATAGATGTCTTTGAAACTCTAAATCAAACACGGTTTGTGCTAGCTCCTTGAAACTTGACAAAATGAAGTAGTTCTAAGTTCTATCTCTATGGTTTGTTTCCTCTTGAAGTACCCCATGCAGAGACTGGCGAAAAACACTTTTGTTTGAAAGGGGTTGCCAAGCTTCCAAAAAACTACTAGTTTGCTGAAATCTCAGCAAACATTTTTTCACCAAAACTTGATGATACTTGGTGGTAATGATCAGTTCACTAAGCCCACTTGGCTGCCCAATTTTTACTCTTCTAGGTTCAAGCGTTCGTTTCCAGTAACACTTTGAAATTTTAGGTTTCACTCTGTTTTCTGCTATATAGATAGATGTCTTTGAAACTCTAAATCAAACACGGTTTGTGCTAGCTCCTTGAAATTTGACAAAATGAAGTAGTTGTTAGTTCTATCTCTATGGTTTTTTTCCTCTTGAAGTACCCCATGCAGAGACTGGCGAAGAACACTTTCGTTTGAAAGGGGTTACCAAGCTTCCAAAAAACTACTAGTTTGCTGAAATCTCAGCAAACATTTTTTCAACAAATCTTGATGATACTTGGTGGTAATGATCAGTTCACTAATCCCACTTGGCTGCCCAACTTTCACTCTTCTAGGTTCAAGCGTTCGTTTCCAGTAACAGTTTGAATTTTTAGGTTTCACTCTGTTTTCTGCTATATAGATAGATGTGTTTGAAACTCTAAATCAAACACGGTTTGTGCTAGCTCCGTGAAACTTGACAAAATGAAGTAGTTCTAAGTCCTATCTCTATGGTTTGTTTCCTCTTGAAGTACCCCATGCAGAGACTGGCGAAGAACACTTTCGTTTGAAAGGGGTGGCCAAGCTTCCAAAAAACTACTAGTTTGCTGAAATCTCAGCAAACATTTTTTCACCAAATCTTGATGATACTTGGTGGTAATGATCAGTTCACTAAGCCCACTTGGCTGCCCAATTTTCACTCTTCTAGGTTCAAGCGTTCGTTTCCAGTAACACTTTGAATTTTTAGGTTTCACTCTGTTTTCTGCTATATAGATAGATGTCTTTGAAACTCTAAATCAAACACGGTTTGTGCTAGCTCCTTGAAACTTGACAAAATGAAGTAGTTCTAAGTTCTATCTCTATGGTTTGTTTCCTCTTGAAGTACCCCATGCAGAGACTGGCGAAAAACACTTTTGTTTGAAAGGGGTTGAAAAGCTTCCAAAAAACTACTAGTTTGCTGAAATCTCAGCAAACATTTTTTCACCAAAACTTGATGATACTTGGTGGTAATGATCAGTTCACTAAGCCCACTTGGCTGCCCAATTTTTACTCTTCTAGGTTCAAGCGTTCGTTTCCAGTAACACTTTGAAATTTTAGGTTTCACTCTGTTTTCTGCTATATAGATAGATGTCTTTGAAACTCTAAATCAAACACGGTTTGTGCTAGCTCCTTGAAATTTGACAAAATGAAGTAGTTGTTAGTTCTATCTCTATGGTTTTTTTCCTCTTGAAGTACCCCATGCAGAGACTGGCGAAGAACACTTTCGTTTGAAAGGGGTTACCAAGCTTCCAAAAAACTACTAGTTTGCTGAAATCTCAGCAAACATTTTTTTCACCAAATCTTGATGATACTTGGTGGTAATGATCAGTTCACTAATCCCACTTGGCTGCCCAACTTTCACTCTTCTAGGTTCAAGCGTTCGTTTCCAGTAACAGTTTGAATTTTTAGGTTTCACTCTGTTTTCTGCTATATAGATAGATGTGTTTGAAACTCTAAATCAAACACGGTTTGTGCTAGCTCCGTGAAACTTGACAAAATGAAGTAGTTCTAAGTTCTATCTCTATGGTTTGTTTCCTCTTGAAGTACCCCATGCAGAGACTGGCAAAGAACACTTTCGTTTGAAAGGGGTTGCCAAGCTTCCAAAAAACTACTAGTTTGCTGAAATCTCAGCAACCATTTTTTCACCAAATCTTGATGATACTTGGTGGTAATGATCAGTGCACTAAGCCCACTTGGCTGCCCAATTTTCACTCTTCTATGTTCAAGCGTTCGTTTCCAGTAACACTTTGAATTTTTAGGTTTCACTCTGTTTTCTGCTATATAGATAGATGTGTTTGAAACTCTAAATCAAACACGGTTTGTGCTAGCTCCTTGAAACATGACCAAATGAAGTAGTTGTAAGTTCTATCTCTATGGTTTGTTTCCTCTTGAAGTACCCCATGCAGAGACTGGCGAAAAACACTTTCGTTTTAAAGGGGTTGCCAAGCTTCCAAAAAACTACTAGTTTGCTGAAATCTCAGCAAACATTTTTTCACCAAATCTTGATGATACTTGGTGGTAATGATCAGTTCACTAATCCCACTTGGCTGCCCAACTTTCACTCTTCTAGGTTCAAGCGTTCGTTTCCAGTAACAGTTTGAATTTTTAGGTTTCACTCTGTTTTCTGCTATATAGATAGATGTGTTTGAAACTCTAAATCAAACACGGTTTGTGCTAGCTCCGTGAAACTTGACAAAATGAAGTAGTTCTAAGTTCTATCTCTATGGTTTGTTTCCTCTTGAAGTACCCCATGCAGAGACTGGCAAAGAACACTTTCGTTTGAAAGGGGTTGCCAAGCTTACAAAAAACTACTAGTTTGCTGAAATCTTAGCAACCATTTTTTAACCAAATCTTGATGATACTTGGTGGTAATGATCAGTTCACTAAGCCCACTTGGCTGCCCAATTTTCACTCTTCTAGGTTCAAGCGTTCATTTCCAGTAACACTTTGAATTTTTAGGTTTCACTCTGTTTTCTGCTATATAGATAGATGTGTTTGAAACTATAAATCAAACACGGTTTGTGCTAGCTCCGTGAAACTTGACAAAATGAAGTAGTTCTAAGTTCTTTCTCTATGGTTTGTTTCCTCTTGAAGTACCCCATGCAGAGACTGGCGAAGAACACTTTCGTTTGAAAGGGGTTGCCAAGCTTCCAAAAAACTACTAGTTTGCTGAAATCTCAGCAAACATTTTTTCACCAAATCTTGATGATACTTGGTGGTAATGATCAGTTCACTAATCCCACTTGGCTGCCCAACTTTCACTCTTCTAGGTTCAAGCGTTCGTTTCCAGTAACAGTTTGAATTTTTAGGTTTCACTCTGTTTTCTGCTATATAGATAGATGTGTTTGAAACTCTAAATCAAACACGGTTTGTGCTAGCTCCGTGAAACTTGACAAAATGAAGTAGTTCTAAGTTCTATCTCTATGGTTTGTTTCCTCTTGAAGTACCCCATGCAGAGACTGGCAAAGAACACTTTCGTTTGAAAGGGGTTGCCAAGCTTCCAAAAAACTACTAGTTTGCTGAAATCTCAGCAACCATTTTTTCACCAAATCTTGATGATACTTGGTGGTAATGATCAGTTCACTAAGCCCACTTGGCTGCCCAATTTTCACTCTTCTAGGTTCAAGCGTTCGTTTCCAGTAAACACTTTGAATTTTTAGGTTTCACTCTGTTTTCTGCTATATAGATAGATGTGTTTGAAACTCTAAATCAAAGACGGTTTGTGCTAGCTCCGTGAAACTTGACCAAATGAAGTAGTTCTAAGTTCTATCTCTATGGTTTGTTTCCTCTTGAAGTACCCCATGCAGAGACTGGCAAAGAACACTTTCGTTTGAAAGGGGTTGCCAAGATTCCAAAAAACTACTAGTTTGCTGAAATCTCAGCAAACATTTTTTCACCAAATCTTGATGATACTTGGTGGTAATGATCAGTTCACTAATCCCACTTGGCTGCCCAACTTTCTATCTTCTAGGTTCAAGCGTTCGTTTCCAGTAACAGTTTGAATTTTTAGGTTTCACTCTGTTTCCTGCTATATAGATAGATGTGTTTGAAACTCTAAATCAAACACGGTTTGTGCTAGCTCCTTGAAACTTGACCAAATGAAGTAGTTCTAAGTTCTATCTCTATGGTTTGTTTCCTCCTGAAGTACCCCATGCAGAGACTGGCGAAAAACACTTTCGTTTTAAAGGGGTTGCCAAGCTTCCAAAAAACTACTAGTTTGCTGAAATCTCAGCAAACATTTTTCCACCAAATCTTCATGATACTTGGTGGTAATGATCAGTGCACTAATCCCACTTGGCTGCCCAAATTTTATTCTTATAGGTTGAAGCTTTCGTTTCCAGTGACTGTTTGAATTTTTAGGTTTCACTCTGTTTTCTCCAACATAGATACCTGTGTTTGGAATTCTAAATCAAAACATGGTTTGTGCTAGCTCCTTGAAACTTGACCAAAGGAAGTAGTTCTAAGTTCTATCTCTATGGTTTGTTTCCTCTTGAAGTACCCCATGCAGAGACTTGCAAAAAACACTTTCGTTTGAAAGGGGTTGCCATGCTTCCAAAAAACTACTAGTTTGCTGAAATCTCAGCAAACATTTTTTCACCATACCTTGATGGTACTTGGTGGTAATGATCAGTTCACTAATCCCACTTGGCTGCCCAACTTTCACTCTTCTAGGTTCAAGCGTTCGTTTCCAGTAACAGTTTGAATTTTTAGGTTTCACTGTTTTCTGCTATATAGATAGATGTGTTTGAAATTCTAAATCAAACACGGTTTGTGCTAGCTCCGTGAAACTTGACAAAATGAAGTAGTTCTAAGTTCTATCTCTATGGTTTGTTTCGTCTTGAAGTACCCCATGCAGAGACTGGCAAAGAACACTTTCGTTTGAAAGGGGTTTGCCAAGCTTCCAAAAAACTACTCGTTTGCTGAAATCTCAGCAAACATTTTTTCACCAAATCTTGATGATACTTGGTGGTAATGATCAGTTCACTAAGCCCACTTGGCTGCCCAATTTTCACTCTTCTAGGTTCAAGCGTTCGTTTCCAGTAACACTTTGAATTTTTGGGTTTCACTCTGTTTTCTGCTATATAGATAGATGTGTTTGAAACTCTAAATCAAACACGGTTTGTGCTAGCTCCCTGAAACTTGACAAAATAAAGTAGTTCTAAGTTCTATTTCTATGGTTTGTTTCCTCTTGAAGTACCCCATGCAGAGACTGGCAAAGAACACTTTCGTTTGAAAGGGGTTGCCAAGCTTACAAAAAACTACTAGTTTTGCTGAAATCTCAGCAACCATTTTTTCAACAAATCTTGATGATACTTGGTGGTAATGATCAGTTCACTAAGCCCACTTGGCTGCCCAATTTTCACTCTTCTAGGTTCAAGCGTTCATTTCCAGTAACACTTTGAATTTTTAGGTTTCACTCTGTTTTCTGCTATATAGATAGATGTGTTTGAAATTCTAAATCAAACACGGTTTGTGCTAGCTCCGTGAAACTTGACAAAATGAAGTAGTTCTAAGTTCTATCTCTATGGTTTGTTTCGTCTTGAAGTACCCCATGCAGAGACTGGCAAAGAACACTTTCGTTTGAAAGGGGGTTGCCAAGCTTCCAAAAAACTACTCGTTTGCTGAAATCTCAGCAAACATTTTTTCACCAAATCTTGATGATACTTGGTGGTAATGATCAGTTCACTAAGCCCACTTGGCTGCCCAATTTTCACTCTTCTAGGTTCAAGCGTTCGTTTCCAGTAACACTTTGAATTTTTGGGTTTCACTCTGTTTTCTGCTATATAGATAGATGTGTTTGAAACTCTAAATCAAACACGGGTTTGTGCTAGCTCCCTGAAACTTGACAAAATAAAGTAGTTCTAAGTCTATTTCTATGGTTTGTTTCCTCTTGAAGTACCCCATGCAGAGACTGGCAAAGAACACTTTCGTTTGAAAGGGGTTGCCAAGCTTACAAAAAACTACTAGTTTGCTGAAATCTCAGCAACCATTTTTTCAACAAATCTTGATGATACTTGGTGGTAATGATCAGTTCACTAAGCCCACTTGGCTGCCCAATTTTCACTCTTCTAGGTTCAAGCGTTCATTTCCAGTAACACTTTGAATTTTTAGGTTTCACTCTGTTTTCTGCTATATAGATAGATGTGTTTGAAACTATAAATCAAACACGGTTTGTGCTAGCTCCGTGAAACTTGACAAAATGAAGTAGTTCTAAGTTCTTTCTCTATGGTTTGTTTCCTCTTGAAGTACCCCCATGCAGAGACTGGCGAAGAACACTTTCGTTTGAAAGGGGTTGCCAAGCTTCCAAAAAACTACTAGTTTGCTGAAATCTCAGCAAACATTTTTTCACCAAATCTTGATGATACTTGGTGGTAATGATCAGTTCACTAATCCCACTTGGCTGCCCAACTTTCACTCTTCTAGGTTCAAGCGTTCGTTTCCAGTAACAGTTTGAATTTTTAGGTTTCACTCTGTTTTCTGCTATATAGATAGATGTGTTTGAAACTCTAAATCAAACACGGTTTGTGCTAGCTCCGTGAAACTTGACAAAATGAAGTAGTTCTAAGTTCTATCTCTATGGTTTGTTTCCTCTTGAAGTACCCCATGCAGAGACTGGCAAAGAACACTTTCGTTTGAAAGGGGTTGCCAAGCTTCCAAAAAACTACTAGTTTGCTGAAATCTCAGCAACCATTTTTTCACCAAATCTTGATGATACTTGGTGGTAATGATCAGTTCACTAAGCCCACTTGGCTGCCCAATTTTCACTCTTCTAGGTTCAAGCGTTCGTTTCCAGTAAACACTTTGAATTTTTAGGTTTCACTCTGTTTTCTGCTATATAGATAGATGTGTTTGAAACTCTAAATCAAAGACGGTTTGTGCTAGCTCCGTGAAACTTGACCAAATGAAGTAGTTCTAAGTTCTATCTCTATGGTTTGTTTCCTCTTGAAGTACCCCATGCAGAGACTGGCAAAGAACACTTTCGTTTGAAAGGGGTTGCCAAGATTCCAAAAAACTACTAGTTTGCTGAAATCTCAGCAAACATTTTTTCACCAAATCTTGATGATACTTGGTGGTAATGATCAGTTCACTAATCCCACTTGGCTGCCCAACTTTCTATCTTCTAGGTTCAAGCGTTCGTTTCCAGTAACAGTTTGAATTTTTAGGTTTCACTCTGTTTCCTGCTATATAGATAGATGTGTTTGAAACTCTAAATCAAACACGGTTTGTGCTAGCTCCTTGAAACTTGACCAAATGACGTAGTTCTAAGTTCTATCTCTATGGTTTGTTTCCTCCTGAAGTACCCCATGCAGAGACTGGCGAAAAACACTTTCGTTTTAAAGGGGTTGCCAAGCTTCCAAAAACTACTAGTTTGCTGAAATCTCAGCAAACATTTTTTCACCAAATCTTGATGATACTTGGTGGTAATGATCAGTGCACTAATCCCACTTGGCTGCCCAACTTTCACTCTTCTAGGTACAAGCGTTCGTTTCCAGTAACAGTTTGAATTTTTAGGTTTCACTGTTTTCTGCTATATAGATAGATGTGTTTGAAATTCTAAATCAAACACGGTTTGTGCTAGCTCCGTGAAACTTGACAAAATGAAGTAGTTCTAAGTCCTATCTCTATGGTTTGTTTCCTCTTGAAGTACCCCATGCAGAGACTGGCGAAGAACACTTTCGTTTGAAAGGGGTGGCCAAGCTTCCAAAAAACTACTAGTTTGCTGAAATCTCAGCAAACATTTTTTCACCAAATCTTGATGATACTTGGTGGTAATGATCAGTTCACTAAGCCCACTTGGCTGCCCAATTTTCACTCTTCTAGGTTCAAGCGTTCGTTTCCAGTAACACTTTGAATTTTTAGGTTTCACTCTGTTTTCTGCTATATAGATAGATGTCTTTGAAACTCTAAATCAAACACGGTTTGTGCTAGCTCCTTGAAACTTGACAAAATGAAGTAGTTCTAAGTTCTATCTCTATGGTTTGTTTCCTCTTGAAGTACCCCATGCAGAGACTGGCGAAAAACACTTTTGTTTGAAAGGGGTTGCCAAGCTTCCAAAAAACTACTAGTTTGCTGAAATCTCAGCAAACATTTTTTCACCAAAACTTGATGATACTTGGTGGTAATGATCAGTTCACTAAGCCCACTTGGCTGCCCAATTTTTACTCTTCTAGGTTCAAGCGTTCGTTTCCAGTAACACTTTGAAATTTTAGGTTTCACTCTGTTTTCTGCTATATAGATAGATGTCTTTGAAACTCTAAATCAAACACGGTTTGTGCTAGCTCCTTGAAATTTGACAAAATGAAGTAGTTGTTAGTTCTATCTCTATGGTTTTTTTCCTCTTGAAGTACCCCATGCAGAGACTGGCGAAGAACACTTTCGTTTGAAAGGGTTACCAAGCTTCCAAAAAACTACTAGTTTGCTGAAATCTCAGCAAACATTTTTTCAACAAATCTTGATGATACTTGGTGGTAATGATCAGTTCACTAATCCCACTTGGCTGCCCAACTTTCACTCTTCTAGGTTCAAGCGTTCGTTTCCAGTAACAGTTTGAATTTTTAGGTTTCACTCTGTTTTCTGCTATATAGATAGATGTGTTTGAAACTCTAAATCAAACACGGTTTGTGCTAGCTCCGTGAAACTTGACAAAATGAAGTAGTTCTAAGTTCTATCTCTATGGTTTGTTTCCTCTTGAAGTACCCCATGCAGAGACTGGCAAAGAACACTTTCGTTTGAAAGGGGTTGCCAAGCTTCCAAAAAACTACTAGTTTGCTGAAATCTCAGCAACCATTTTTTCACCAAATCTTGATGATACTTGGTGGTAATGATCAGTGCACTAAGCCCACTTGGCTGCCCAATTTTCACTCTTCTAGGTTCAAGCGTTCGTTTCCAGTAACACTTTGAATTTTTAGGTTTCACTCTGTTTTCTGCTATATAGATAGATGTGTTTGAAACTCTAAATCAAACACGGTTTGTGCTAGCTCCTTGAAACATGACCAAATGAAGTAGTTGTAAGTTCTATCTCTATGGTTTGTTTCCTCTTGAAGTACCCCATGGCAGAGACTGGCGAAAAACACTTTCGTTTTAAAGGGGTTGCCAAGCTTCCAAAAAACTACTAGTTTGCTGAAATCTCAGCAAACATTTTTTCACCAAATCTTGATGATACTTGGTGGTAATGATCAGTTCACTAATCCCACTTTGCTGCCCAACTTTCACTCTTCTAGGTTCAAGCGTTCGTTTCCAGTAACAGTTTGAATTTTTAGGTTTCACTCTGTTTTCTGCTATATAGATAGATGTGTTTGAAACTCTAAATCAAACACGGTTTGTGCTAGCTCCGTGAAACTTGACAAAATGAAGTAGTTCTAAGTTCTATCTCTATGGTTTGTTTCCTCTTGAAGTACCCCATGCAGAGACTGGCAAAGAACACTTTCTTTTGAAAGGGGTTGCCAAGCTTCCAAAAAACTACTAGTTTGCTGAAATCTCAGCAACCATTCTTTAACCAAATCTTGATGATACTTGGTGGTAATGATCAGTTCACTAAGCCCACTTGGCTGCCCAATTTTCACTCTTCTAGGTTCAAGCGTTCATTTCCAGTAACACTTTGAATTTTTAGGTTTCACTCTGTTTTCTGCTATATAGATAGATGTGTTTGAAACTATAAATCAAACACGGTTTGTGCTAGCTCCGTGAAACTTGACAAAATGAAGTAGTTCTAAGTTCTTTCTCTATGGTTTGTTTCCTCTTGAAGTACCCCATGCAGAGACTGGCGAAGAACACTTTCGTTTGAAAGGGGTTGCCAAGCTTCCAAAAAACTACTAGTTTGCTGAAATCTCAGCAAACATTTTTTCACCAAATCTTGATGATACTTGGTGGTAATGATCAGTTCACTAATCCCACTTGGCTGCCCAACTTTCACTCTTCTAGGTTCAAGCGTTCGTTTCCAGTAACAGTTTGAATTTTTAGGTTTCACTCTGTTTTCTGCTATATAGATAGATGTGTTTGAAACTCTAAATCAAACACAGTTTGTGCTAGCTCCGTGAAACTTGACAAAATGAAGTAGTTCTAAGTTCTATCTCTATGGTTTGTTTCCTCTTGAAGTACCCCATGCAGAGACTGGCAAAGAACACTTTCGTTTGAAAGGGGTTGCCAAGCTTCCAAAAAACTACTAGTTTGCTGAAATCTCAGCAACCATTTTTTCACCAAATCTTGATGATACTTGGTGGTAATGATCAGTTCACTAAGCCCACTTGGCTGCCCAATTTTCACTCTTCTAGGTTCAAGCGTTCGTTTCCAGTAAACACTTTGAATTTTTAGGTTTCACTCTGTTTTCTGCTATATAGATAGATGTGTTTGAAACTCTAAATCAAAGACGGTTTGTGCTAGCTCCGTGAAACTTGACCAAATGAAGTAGTTCTAAGTTCTATCTCTATGGTTTGTTTCCTCTTGAAGTACCCCATGCAGAGACTGGCAAAGAACACTTTCGTTTGAAAGGGGTTGCCAAGCTTCCAAAAAACTACTAGTTTGCTGAAATCTCAGCAAACATTTTTTCACCAAATCTTGATGATACTTGGTGGTAATGATCAGTTCACTAATCCCACTTGGCTGCCCAACTTTCTATCTTCTAGGTTCAAGCGTTCGTTTCCAGTAACAGTTTGAATTTTTATGTTTCACTCTGTTTCCTGCTATATAGATAGATGTGTTTGAAACTCTAAATCAAACACGGTTTGTGCTAGCTCCTTAAATGAAGTAGTTCTAAGTTCTATCTCTATGGTTTGTTTCCTCCTGAAGTACCCCATGCAGAGACTGGCGAAAAACACTTTCGTTTTAAAGGGGTTGCCAAGCTTCCAAAAAACTACTAGTTTGCTGAAATCTCAGCAAACATTTTTTCACCAAATCTTGATGATACTTGGTGGTAATGATCAGTTCACTAATCCCACTTGGCTGCCCAACTTTCAATCTTCTAGGTTCAAGCGTTCGTTTCCAGTAACAGTTTGAATTTTTAGGTTTCACTCTGTTTTCTGCTATATAGATAGATGTGTTTGAAACTCTAAATCAAACATGGTTTGTGCTAGCTCCTTGAAACTTGACAAAATGAAGTAGTTCTAAGTTCTATCTCTATGGTTTGTTTCCTCTTGAAGTACCCCATGCAGAGACTGGCGAAGAACACTTTCGTTTGAAAGGGGTTGCCGAGCTTCCAAAAAACTACTAGTTTGCTGAAATCTCAGCAAATATTTTTTCACCAAATCTTGATGATACTTGGTGGTAATGATCAGTTCACTAATCCCACTTGGCTGCCCAACTTTCACTCTTCTAGGTTCAAGCGTTCGTTTCCAGTAACAGTTTGAATTTTTAGGTTTCACTCTGTTTTCTGCTATATAGATAGATGTGTTTGAAACTCTAAATCAAACACGGTTTGTGCTAGCTCCGTGAAACTTGACAAAATGAAGTAGTTCTAAGTTCTATCTCTATGGTTTGTTTCCTCTTGAAGTACCCCATGCAGAGACTGGCAAAGAACACTTTCGTTTGAAAGGGGTTGCCAAGCTTCCAAAAAACTACTAGTTTGCTGAAATCTCAGCAACCATTTTTTCACCAAATCTTGATGATACTTGGTGGTAATGATCAGTTCACTAAGCCCACTTGGCTGCCCAATTTTCACTCTTCTAGGTTCAAGCGTTCGTTTCCAGTAAACACTTTGAATTTTTAGGTTTCACTCTGTTTTCTGCTATATAGATAGATGTGTTTGAAACTCTAAATCAAAGACGGTTTGTGCTAGCTCCGTGAAACTTGACCAAATGAAGTAGTTCTAAGTTCTATCTCTATGGTTTGTTTCCTCTTGAAGTACCCCATGCAGAGACTGGCAAAGAACACTTTCGTTTGAAAGGGGTTGCCAAGCTTCCAAAAAACTACTAGTTTGCTGAAATCTCAGCAAACATTTTTTCACCAAATCTTGATGATACTTGGTGGTAATGATCAGTTCACTAATCCCACTTGGCTGCCCAACTTTCTATCTTCTAGGTTCAAGCGTTCGTTTCCAGTAACAGTTTGAATTTTTAGGTTTCACTCTGTTTCCTGCTATATAGATAGATGCGTTTGAAACTCTAAATCAAACACGGTTTGTGCTAGCTCCTTGAAACTTGACCAAATGAAGTAGTTCTAAGTTCTATCTCTATGGTTTGTTTCCTCCTGAAGTACCCCATGCAGAGACTGGCGAAAAACACTTTCGTTTTAAATGGTTGCCAAGCTTCCAAAAAACTACTAGTTTGCTGAAATCTCAGCAAACATTTTTTCACCAAATCTTGATGATACTTGGTGGTAATGATCAGTTCACTAATCCCACTTGGCTGCCCAACTTTCAATCTTCTAGGTTCAAGCGTTCGTTTCCAGTAACAGTTTGAATTTTTAGGTTTCACTCTGTTTTCTGCTATATAGATAGATGTGTTTGAAACTCTAAATCAAACATGGTTTGTGCTAGCTCCTTGAAACTTGACAAAATGAAGTAGTTCTAAGTTCTATCTCTATGGTTTGTTTCCTCTTGAAGTACCCCATGCAGAGACTGGCGAAGAACACTTTCGTTTGAAAGGGGTTGCCGAGCTTCCAAAAACTACTAGTTTGCTGAAATCTCAGCAAACATTTTTTCACCAAATCTTGATGATACTTGGTGGTAATGATCAGTTCACTAATCCCACTTGGCTGCCCAACTTTCACTCTTCTAGGTTCAAGCGTTCGTTTCCAGTAACAGTTTGAATTTTTAGGTTTCACTCTGTTTTCTGCTATATAGATAGATGTGTTTGAAACTCTAAATCAAACACGGTTTGTGCTAGCTCCGTGAAACTTGACAAAATGAAGTAGTTCTAAGTTCTATCTCTATGGTTTGTTTCCTCTTGAAGTACCCCATGCAGAGACTGGCAAAGAACACTTTCGTTTGAAAGGGGTTGCCAAGCTTCCAAAAAACTACTAGTTTGCTGAAATCTCAGCAACCATTTTTTCACCAAATCTTGATGATACTTGGTGGTAATGATCAGCTCACTAAGCCCACTTGGCTGCCCAATTTTCACTCTTCTAGGTTCAAGCGTTCGTTTCCAGTAAACACTTTGAATTTTTAGGTTTCACTCTGTTTTCTGCTATATAGATAGATGTGTTTGAAACTCTAAATCAAAGACGGTTTGTGCTAGCTCCGTGAAACTTGACCAAATGAAGTAGTTCTAAGTTCTATCTCTATGGTTTGTTTCCTCTTGAAGTACCCCATGCAGAAACTGGCAAAGAACACTTTCGTTTGAAAGGGGTTGCCAAGATTCCAAAAAACTACTAGTTTGCTGAAATCTCAGCAAACATTTTTTCACCAAATCTTGATGATACTTGGTGGTAATGATCAGTTCACTAATCCCACTTGGCTGCCCAACTTTCACTCTTCTAGGTTCAAGCGTTCGTTTCCAGTAACAGTTTGAATTTTTAGGTTTCACTCTGTTTTCTGCTATATAGATAGATGTGTTTGAAACTCTAAATCAAACACGGTTTGTGCTAGCTCCGTGAAACTTGACAAAATGAAGTAGTTCTAAGTTCTATCTCTATGGTTTGTTTCCTCTTGAAGTACCCCATGCAGAGACTGGCAAAGAACACTTTCGTTTGAAAGGGGTTGCCAAGCTTCCAAAAAACTACTAGTTTGCTGAAATCTCAGCAACCATTTTTTCAACAAATCTTGATGATACTTGGTGGTAATGATCAGTTCACTAAGCCCACTTGGCTGCCCAATTTTCACTCTTCTAGGTTCAAGCGTTCGTTTCCAGTAAACACTTTGAATTTTTAGGTTTCACTCTGTTTTCTGCTATATAGATAGATGTGTTTGAAACTCTAAATCAAAGACGGTTTGTGCTAGCTCCGTGAAACTTGACCAAATGAAGTAGTTCTAAGTTCTATCTCTATGGTTTGTTTCCTCTTGAAGTACCCCATGCAGAGACTGGCAAAGAACACTTTCGTTTGAAAGGGGTTGCCAAGCTTCCAAAAAACTACTAGTTTGCTGAAATCTCAGCAAACATTTTTTCACCAAATCTTGATGATACTTGGTGGTAATGATCAGTTCACTAATCCCACTTGGCTGCCCAACTTTCTATCTTCTAGGTTCAAGCGTTCGTTTCCAGTAACAGTTTGAATTTTTAGGTTTCACTCTGTTTCCTGCTATATAGATAGATGTGTTTGAAACTCTAAATCAAACACGGTTTGTGCTAGCTCCTTGAAACTTGACCAAATGAAGTAGTTCTAAGTTCTATCTCTATGGTTTGTTTCCTCCTGAAGTACCCCATGCAGAGACTGGCGAAAAACACTTTCGTTTTAAATGGTTGCCAAGCTTCCAAAAAACTACTAGTTTGCTGAAATCTCAGCAAACATTTTTTCACCAAATCTTGATGATACTTGGTGGTAATGATCAGTTCACTAATCCCACTTGGCTGCCCAACTTTCAATCTTCTAGGTTCAAGCGTTCGTTTCCAGTAACAGTTTGAATTTTTAGGTTTCACTCTGTTTTCTGCTATATAGATAGATGTGTTTGAAACTCTAAATCAAACATGGTTTGTGCTAGCTCCTTGAAACTTGACAAAATGAAGTAGTTCTAAGTTCTATCTCTATGGTTTGTTTCCTCTTGAAGTACCCCATGCAGAGACTGGCGAAGAACACTTTCGTTTGAAAGGGGTTGCCGAGCTTCCAAAAAACTACTAGTTTGCTGAAATCTCAGCAAATATTTTTTCACCAAATCTTGATGATACTTGGTGGTAATGATCAGTTCACTAATCCCACTTGGCTGCCCAACTTTCACTCTTCTAGGTTCAAGCGTTCGTTTCCAGTAACAGTTTGAATTTTTAGGTTTCACTCTGTTTTCTGCTATATAGATAGATGTGTTTGAAACTCTAAATCAAACACGGTTTGTGCTAGCTCCGTGAAACTTGACAAAATGAAGTAGTTCTAAGTTCTATCTCTATGGTTTGTTTCCTCTTGAAGTACCCCATGGCAAAGAACACTTTCGTTTGAAAGGGGTTGCCAAGCTTCCAAAAAACTACTAGTTTGCTGAAATCTCAGCAACCATTTTTCACCAAATCTAGATGATACTTGGTGGTAATGATCAGCTCACTAAGCCCACTTGGCTGCCCAATTTTCACTCTTCTAGGTTCAAGCGTTCGTTTCCAGTAAACACTTTGAATTTTTAGGTTTCACTCTGTTTTCTGCTATATAGATAGATGTGTTTGAAACTCTAAATCAAAGACGGTTTGTGCTAGCTCCGTGAAACTTGACCAAATGAAGTAGTTCTAAGTTCTATCTCTATGGTTTGTTTCCTCTTGAAGTACCCCATGCAGAAACTGGCAAAGAACACTTTCGTTTGAAAGGGGTTGCCAAGATTCCAAAAAACTACTAGTTTGCTGAAATCTCAGCAAACATTTTTTCACCAAATCTTGATGATACTTGGTGGTAATGATCAGTTCACTAATCCCACTTGGCTGCCCAACTTTCACTCTTCTAGGTTCAAGCGTTCGTTTCCAGTAACAGTTTGAATTTTTAGGTTTCACCTCTGTTTTCTGCTATATAGATAGATGTGTTTGAAACTCTAAATCAAACACGGTTTGTGCTAGCTCCGTGAAACTTGACAAAATGAAGTAGTTCTAAGTTCTATCTCTATGGTTTGTTTCCTCTTGAAGTACCCCATGCAGAGACTGGCAAAGAACACTTTCGTTTGAAAGGGGTTGCCAAGCTTCCAAAAAACTACTAGTTTGCTGAAATCTCAGCAACCATTTTTTCAACAAATCTTGATGATACTTGGTGGTAATGATCAGTTCACTACGCCCACTTGGCTGCCCAATTTTCACTCTTCTAGGTTCAAGCGTTCGTTTCCAGTAAACACTTTGAATTTTTAGGTTTCACTCTGTTTTCTGCTATATAGATAGATGTGTTTGAAACTCTAAATCAAAGACGGTTTGTGCTAGCTCCGTGAAACTTGACCAAATGAAGTAGTTCTAAGTTCTATCTCTATGGTTTGTTTCCTCTTGAAGTACCCCATGCAGAGACTGGCAAAGAACACTTTCGTTTGAAAGGGGTTGCCAAGATTCCAAAAAACTACTAGTTTGCTGAAATCTCAGCAAACATTTTTTCACCAAATCTTGATGATACTTGGTGGTAATGATCAGTTCACTAATCCCACTTGGCTGCCCAACTTTCTATCTTCTAGGTTCAAGCGTTCGTTTCCAGTAACAGTTTGAATTTTTAGGTTTCACTCTGTTTCCTGCTATATAGATAGATGTGTTTGAAACTCTAAATCAAACACGGTTTGTGCTAGCTCCTTGAAACTTGACCAAATGAAGTAGTTCTAAGTTCTATCTCTATGGTTTGTTTCCTCCTGAAGTACCCCATGCAGAGACTGGCGAAAAACACTTTCGTTTTAAAGGGGTTGCCAAGCTTCCAAAAAACTACTAGTTTGCTGAAATCTCAGCAAACATTTTTTCACCAAATCTTGATGATACTTGGTGGTAATGATCAGTGCACTAATCCCACTTGGCTGCCCAATTTTTATTTCTTATAGGTTGAAGCTTTCGTTTCCAGTGACTGTTTGAATTTTTAGGTTTCACTCTGTTTTCTCCAACATAGATACCTGTGTTTGGAATTCTAAATCAAACACGGTTTGTGCTAGCTCTTGAAACTTGACCAAAGGAAGTAGTTCTAAGTTCTATCTCTATGGTTTGTTTCCTCTTGAAGTACCCCATGCAGAGACTTGCAAAAAACACTTTCGTTTGAAAGGGGTTGCCATGCTTCCAAAAAACTACAAGTTTGCTGAAATCTCAGCAAACATTTTTTCACCAAACCTTGATGGTACTTGGTGGTAATGATCAGTTCACTAATCCCACTTGGCTGCCCAACTTTCACTCTTCTAGGTTCAAGCGTTCGTTTCCAGTAACAGTTTGAATTTTTAGGTTTCACTGTTTTCTGCTATATAGATAGATGTGTTTGAAATTCTAAATCAAACACGGTATGTGCTAGCACCGTGAAACTTGACAAAATGAAGTAGTTCTAAGTCCTATCTCTATGGTTTGTTTCCTCTTGAAGTACCCCATGCAGAGACTGGCGAAGAACACTTTCGTTTGAAAGGGGGTGGCCAAGCTTCCAAAAAACTACTAGTTTTGCTGAAATCTCAGCAAACATTTTTTCACCAAATCTTGATGATACTTGGTGGTAATGATCAGTTCACTAATCCCACTTGGCTGCCCAACTTTCACTCTTCTAGGTTCAAGCGTTCGTTTCCAGTAACAGTTTGAATTTTTAGGTTTCACTCTGTTTTCTGCTATATAGATAGATGTGTTTGAAACTCTAAATCAAACACGGTTTGTGCTAGCTCCGTGAAACTTGACAAAATGAAGTAGTTCTAAGTTCTATCTCTATGGTTTGTTTCCTCTTGAAGTACCCCATGCAGAGACTGGCAAAGAACACTTTCGTTTGAAAGGGGGTTGCCAAGCTTCCAAAAAACTACTAGTTTGCTGAAATCTCAGCAACCATTTTTTCACCAAATCTTGATGATACTTGGTGGTAATGATCAGTTCACTAAGCCCACTTGGCTGCCCAATTTTCACTCTTCTAGGTTCAAGCGTTCGTTTCCAGTAAACACTTTGAATTTTTAGGTTTCACTCTGTTTTCTGCTATATAGATAGATGTGTTTGAAACTCTAAATCAAAGACGGTTTGTGCTAGCTCCGTGAAACTTGACCAAATGAAGTAGTTCTAAGTTCTATCTCTATGGTTTGTTTCCTCTTGAAGTACCCCATGCAGAGACTGGCAAAGAACACTTTCGTTTGAAAGGGGTTGCCAAGCTTCCAAAAAACTACTAGTTTGCTGAAATCTCAGCAAACATTTTTTCACCAAATCTTGATGATACTTGGTGGTAATGGATCAGTTCACTAATCCCACTTGGCTGCCCAACTTTCTATCTTCTAGGTTCAAGCGTTCGTTTCCAGTAACAGTTTGAATTTTTAGGTTTCACTCTGTTTCCTGCTATATAGATAGATGTGTTTGAAACTCTAAATCAAACACGGTTTGTGCTAGCTCCTTGAAACTTGACCAAATGAAGTAGTTCTAAGTTCTATCTCTATGGTTTGTTTCCTCCTGAAGTACCCCATGCAGAGACTGGCGAAAAACACTTTCGTTTTAAAGGGGTTGCCAAGCTTCCAAAAAACTACTAGTTTGCTGAAATCTCAGCAAACATTTTTTCACCAAATCTTGATGATACTTGGTGGTAATGATCAGTTCACTAATCCCACTTGGCTGCCCAACTTTCAATCTTCTAGGTTCAAGCGTTCGTTTCCAGTAACAGTTTGAATTTTTAGGTTTCACTCTGTTTTCTGCTATATAGATAGATGTGTTTGAAACTCTAAATCAAACATGGTTTGTGCTAGCTCCTTGAAACTTGACAAAATGAAGTAGTTCTAAGTTCTATCTCTATGGTTTGTTTCCTCTTGAAGTACCCCATGCAGAGACTGGCGAAGAACACTTTCGTTTGAAAGGGGTTGCCGAGCTTCCAAAAAACTACTAGTTTGCTGAAATCTCAGCAAACATTTTTTCACCAAATCTTGATGATACTTGGTGGTAATGATCAGTTCACTAATCCCACTTGGCTGCCCAACTTTCACTCTTCTAGGTTCAAGCGTTCGTTTCCAGTAACAGTTTGAATTTTTAGGTTTCACTCTGTTTTCTGCTATATAGATAGATGTGTTTGAAACTCTAAATCAAACACGGTTTGTGCTAGCTCCGTGAAACTTGACAAAATGAAGTAGTTCTAAGTTCTATCTCTATGGTTTGTTTCCTCTTGAAGTACCCCATGCAGAGACTGGCAAAGAACACTTTCGTTTGAAAGGGGTTGCCAAGCTTCCAAAAAAACTACTAGTTTGCTGAAATCTCAGCAAACATTTTTTTCACCAAATCTTGATGATACTTGGTGGTAATGATCAGTTCACTAAGCCCACTGGGCTGCCCAATTTTCACTCTTCTAGGTTCAAGCGTTCGTTTCCAGTAACAGTTTGAATTTTTAGGTTTCACTCTGTTTTCTGCTATATAGATAGATGTGTTTGAAACTCTAAATCAAACACGGTTTGTGCTAGCTCCCTGAAACTTGACAAAATAAAGTAGTTCTAAGTTCTATTTCTATGGTTTGTTTCCTCTTGAAGTACCCCATGCAGAGACTGGCAAAGAACACTTTCGTTTGAAAGGGGTTGCCAAGCTTACAAAAAACTACTAGTTTGCTGAAATCTCAGCAACCATTTTTTAAGCAAATCTTGATGATACTTGGTGGTAATGATCAGTTCACTAAGCCCACTTGGCTGCCCAATTTTCACTCTTCTAGGTTCAAGCGTTCATTTCCAGTAACACTTTGAATTTTTAGGTTTCACTCTGTTTTCTGCTATATAGATAGATGTGTTTGAAACTATAAATCAAACACGGTTTGTGCTAGCTCCGTGAAACTTGACAAAATGAAGTAGTTCTAAGTTCTTTCTCTATGGTTTGTTTCTCTTGAAGTACCCCATGCAGAGACTGGCGAAGAACACTTTCGTTTGAAAGGGGTTGCCAAGCTTCCAAAAAACTACTAGTTTGCTGAAATCTCAGCAAACATTTTTTCACCAAATCTTGATGATACTTGGTGGTAATGATCAGTTCACTAATCCCACTTGGCTGCCCAACTTTCACTCTTCTAGGTTCAAGCGTTCGTTTCCAGTAACAGTTTGAATTTTTAGGTTTCACTCTGTTTTCTGCTATATAGATAGATGTGTTTGAAACTCTAAATCAAACACGGTTTGTGCTAGCTCCGTGAAACTTGAAAAAATGAAGTAGTTCCTAAGTTCTAT
>NW_027510781.1:0-30944 GCF_048772815.1 Callospermophilus lateralis
TTTACATCTAATGGTAATATTAGTGTTATGTTTTATCATGACGGGTGTGTCAGTTTTGCCTCAAAAGTGATAATGGAAATCGAAAATAATGTGTTTGGAAAGAAGTGTCACAAAAAGAGAAGTCAAGAAACATGGAGGAATACATGTGTTCTGAAGCAAAAGTGATTGAAAGCAAAACAAATGTGTATATATTTGCTAAATTGTGGATGAAATATACATCCTATGATGTGCATTAACTGGAGAAATAGTAATGTACCAGTGTTGAATAAAAATGAACGTCAAAATACACATTATATCACATAGGAATCTTCTTGCATTGATGTTAAACTGGGTCAGTTACTGTATAAATATTAGAATTTTATTTTGGTGTTATAATACAATTTATTTTAGCACTAGCATGCCACAGAATGTAGAAGAAAGAGCAATGGATTTTTAGTTATAACACTAATAATCTAGCATTTAATGATTATTTTGGGGAGTCTAGAATTTACATAAGGCTATGCAACATAATTTTTTGTATTTAACATTCATAAAATCTTGGAATTTTGGTAATATTTCTCCTTTTTTTATTTTTTCAGTTGTTGATAGACCTTCATTTTATTTATTCGTATGTGGTGCTGAGAATATAACCCACTGCCTCACACATGCTAGACAAGCATGTTAACACTGAGTCACAAACCCAGCCCCTCCACTTTTATCTTTTCATCAAACACTCCTCTCCCTCTTCTTTACTCACTTTCTTCCTCATTTTCCCCCTTCTCTCTCTTCCTTTTTCATTTTCCCTCCATAAGTATTTTTCTCTCATAGCATTACAAACAGTACTATGCTATGAAATTTACATTTAAAACTGTTTTTTATAGTCATTCTTTTCTTGAGAAAATTTAAAAATTATAACCACCTGATAAATATATTACAATACATTTATTATGCATATGTATCTATATTCATGCATATGTGTTACATATATATATATATATATATTATATATATATATATATATATATATATATATATATATACATATATATTTAAAAGTACTTTGATTAGCCTGTTAGAAATAATATAGACCAAGTCTTTCTTAATTCTCAAGTCTTCCAGAATTAACATCTTACAGTGAAAATCAAATAAACATATTTAAGTAAACAGGTATCATTCTTATTTATCAATACTGATAATTTAAGGTTTTTATATCACATTTAGCTGTAATATGGCATATTAACTCTTTTGAATTAGAGAATTTTTTTTTTGAACAACCTATTATTTAAGGACCATATGCACTGACATTTTAAATGGCTTTCTTGTGATTTCACTTTCTATCAATTGCATATTAATTGCCAAATACTTATTTTAGTAATTTTCATATTCATAATTGATATAAAGTCAATTGATTAATTCTTTTTGTAAGGAGTTACTAATTACAGTAGGGACAGTATTAATAATTCTAAATCTTTATAAAAATGGTACAAAAATATTTTCATGCAAAATTATGTATAATTGCATGCTCTAAATGTTTGATTGTTGATACATATAATAAAGAGCTTTTGATGAGTCTCTTCCCCAGTAAAACAGAAAATGCAAAGATATAGTTGGGTATGTATGTCCAAACAAACATATGGAAAAATACACATTATCATCTAGAAACTATTAAATAAAAGATGAAAAGAACAATCCAACACATTGTACCAACTTGTCAGATGAGGTAGTATTCTGGAAGAATAGCCTAAGTCTAGACCTGGTCCATGACAAAATATTCACAAAAAAATAAAATGTGAAAAATATAGGAAATGCTATGAGTTTTTCTTGAAGGTAAGTGGATTATCCTTTAATCTCAATTATGTGCATTTTTAAAAGCCAGTTTTCTGGTAAAATAAATTTGTGATAGTTACAAGTACACAAAACAAAGTTTCTGCTTAGCAAAATGAATGCATCTCAACTCTTTTTTAGCTGATTTCTTCCCACTCAACTTTAAACCTTTATTTATTTATTTTTTATTGGTTGTTCAAAACATTACAAAGCTCATCCTATATCATCTTTCATACATTTGACTCAATTGGGTTATGAACTCCCAATTTTCCCCAAATACGAGTTGCAGAATCACATCGGTTACACATTCACATTTTTACATAATGTCATATTAGTGACTGTTGTATTCTGCTACATTTCCTATCCCCTACTATCCCCTACTATACCCCCTCCCATCCCCTCCCATCTTCTTTCTCTACCTCATCTGCTGTTGTTCACTTCTCTCCCTTGCCCCACCTTTCCCCAATTTTCCCTAACCCATTGTTTGAAGATGCTATTGCATGCTTTTAGCCCCTTTTTCAAATATAAGAAAGTTGTAATTTTGAGGATTGGTTTCTGTGTCCTCTATTCTGTACCATTGTTCCACCTGCCTATTTTGTTACCAGTACCACGCTGTTTTTGTTACTATTGCTTTTAGTACAGTTTGAACTCTGGTATCACTATACCTCCAGATTCATATTTTCTGTTTAGAGTTGCTTTTGCTATTCTGGGTCTTTTGTTTTTCCATCTTCTAAGATCTTCTTCTCTCTCTCTCTTTAGGGTTCTGTAGTTTTCAGTATATAAAACTTTCACGTCTTTTGTTAGGTTGATTCCCAAGTATCTTATTTTATTTGAGGATATTGTGAATGGAGTGGTTTTCCTCATTTCCATTTCAGAAGTTGTGTTGCTTACATACAGGAATGCCTTTCATTTATGCGTGTTAATTTTATATTCTGCCACTTTGCTGAATTCATTTATTAACTCTAGCCGTTTCATTGTAGACCCTTTGGGGTCTGTTAAATATATTTTCATGACATCTGCAAATAGCGATAATTTAAATACTTCTTTTCCTATTTTTATGCCTTTAATTTTTTTTGTCTGTCTAATTGTTCTGGCTAGTATTTCAAGAACTAAATTGAATAGAAGTGGTGATAGAGGGCATCCCTGTTTTGTTCCAGATTTTAGAGGGAATGCCTTCAGTTTTTCCACATTCAGGATGATGCTAGCCTGAGGTTTAGCATATATAGCTTTTACAATGTTGAGGTAAGTTCCTGTTATCCCTAGTTTTTCTAGTGTTTTGAACATAAAGTGATGCTGAACTTTGTCAAATGTTTTTTCTGCATCTATTGAGATGATCATATGGTTCTTGTCTTTATGTCTATTGATGTGGTGAATGGCATTTATTGATTTCCGTATATTGAACAAGCCTTGCATCCCACGGATGAATCTTACTTGATCATGGTGCACAATTTTTTTGATATGCTTTTGTATTCGATTCGCCAGGATTTTATTGACAAGTTTTGCATCGAAGTTCATTAGAGATATTGGTCTGTAGTTTTCTTTCTTTGAAGTGTCTTTGTCTGGTTTCGGGATCAGGGTGATTTATCCTCATAGAATAAATTTGGAAAAGCTCCTTCTTTTTGTTTTTCTTGAAATAGCTTGAAAAATATTGGTATTAATTCTTCTTTAAAGGTTTTGTAGAACTCCGCTGTATACCCATCCGGTCCATGGCTTCTTTTGGTTGGTAGTTTTTGATGGCTTCTTTCATTTCTTCCTTTGTTATTGGTCTGTTTGAATTGCGTGTGTCTTCCTGACTCAATCTGGGCAGATCTTATGACTTAAAAAATTCATCGATATCTTCACTATCTTCTATTTTATTGGAATATAGTGTTTCAAAATACTTTCTAATTATCTTCTGTATTTCTGTAGTGTCTGTTGTGATATTGCCTGTTTCATCCCGTATGTTAGTAATTTGAGTTCTCTCTCTTCTTCTCTTCATTAGCATGGCTGTGGGCCTGTCAATCTTATTTATTTTTTCAAAGAACCAACTTTTAGTTTTATCAAATTTTTTAATTTTTTTTTGTTTCAATTTTGTTGATTTCTGCTCTAAATTTAATTATTTCTTGTCTTCTACTACATTTGCTGTTGTTTTGCTCTTCCTTTTCTAGGTTTTTGAGGTGTAGTGTGAGTTCATTTATTTGTTGATTTTTTCTTTTTTTGAGGAAAGAACTCCAAGAAATGAACTTCCCTCTTAAACTGCTTTCATTGTGTCCCATCGATTCTGGTATGTTGTGTCTGTATTGTCATTTGTCTCTAAGAATTTTTTTTTATCTCCTCCATTATGTCTTCTGTAACCCATTGATCATTCAGTAGCATGTTGTTAATTTTCCATGTGATGTAGGATTTTTCCTTCCTTCTTTCATCATTGATTTCCAGTTTCATTCCATTATTATCAGATATAGTGCATGGTATAATCTCCATGCTTTTATATTTACTAAGAATTGCCCTATGGCATAATATATGGTCTATCTTTGAGTAGGATCCATGTGAAACTGAGAAGAACGTGTATCCACTTGATGATGGCTGATATATTCTATATATGTCGTTCAAGTCTAGGTTACAAATTGTGCTGTTGAGTTTGATAGTTTCTTTATTCAGTTCTTGTCTAGAGAATCTGTCTAATGCCGAGAGTGGTGTCTTGAAGTCACCCATAATTATTGTGTTGTAGTCTATTTGGCTATTGAACTTGAGGAGAGTTTGTTTTATGAACATTGCAGCTCCATTGCTTGGTGCATACAAATTCATAATTGTTATGTCTTGTTGGTGGATGGTTTCTTTTAACAGAATATAGTGTCCTTCTTTATCCCTTTTGATTAACTTAGGTTTGAAGTTGATTTTATTCCACATGAGTATGGCCACTCCTTCTTGCTTCTGAGGGCCATGTGAGTGGTATGATTTTTCCCAACCTTTTACCTTCACCCTGTGTATGTCTTTTCCTATCATATGAGTCTCCTTAAGGCAGCATATTGTTGGATTTATTTTTTTTGATCCAGGTTACTAGCCCATTCTCTTGATTGGTGAATATAATCCATTAACATTTAAGGTTACAATTGAAATATGATCTGTTCTTCCAATCATGTTTATTTATTTATTATGTTTTAGTTTGGCTAGTTTTTACTTTTTTGGTTATTTTCCTCCCCCTTTACTGAGATACCTCCTGCTGTTAGTTTTCGGCACTATTTATCAATTCCTCTTCTTTTAGTATTTTGCTCAAAATGCTTTGCAGTGCTGGTTTTCTGGCTGCGAATTCTTTTAGCTTTTGTTTATTGTGAAAGACTTTAATTTCGTTTTCAAATCTGAACCTTAATTTTGCTGGATACAGTATTCTTGGTTGGAATCCATTATTTTTCAGCATTTGAAATACATTGTTCAAGGATCTTCTCGCTTTCAAAGTCTGTGATGAAAAATCAGTCATTAACCTAATTGGTTTTCCCCTGAATGTAATCTGCCTCCTTTCTCTTATAGTGTTTAATATTCTCTCCTTGTTCTGTATGTTGGCTATCTTCATAATTATATGTCTTGGAGTTTGTCTATTATGATTTTGAATGTTTGGGGTCCTGTAGGCTTCCAGGATTTGACAATCCGATCCATCTTTCATCTCTGGGATGTTTTCTAGAATTATTTTATTTAATATGTTCTCCATTCCTTTGGTTTGAATCTCTATGCCTTCTTCTATCCCAATGACAATCATTTTTTATGACATCCAATATCTCTTGAATAGATTGCTAGTGGGATTTAAGCCTCTTTTCTGTGTTGATTATATTCTTTTCAAGTTGATAAACTTTGTCTTCATTATCTGATATTCTGACTTCTGCTTGATCTAGTCTATTTGTAATATTCTCGTTTGAGTTTTTAATTTGGTTAATACTTTCCTGCATTTCTAGTATTACTGTTTGATTTCTTTTAAGATCTCTATCTCCTGGTAAAGCTCGTTGTTTGCCATTTGAGTTTGTTTGTTTAATTCATTTTCAAAATATACTTTTATTGCTTGGACTTGCTGCCTCATGTCTTCTCTAATATTCCTTTCCATCTGAGTTAGGAATGCCTTAAGTTCTTTCCCTATCCCTGTTTCTGATGCTTCTAGGTCCTCCTGTAGAATTAAGTTGTCCTGCATTGTTTGTACTCCTTTCTTTCCCTTGTTTTTTCATGATGCTCATGTTACTTTCCAGCTCTATTTGATTGCTGTGTTTCTGTTTTATTCTATAGATTTGTTTCGGTGTTGTATATCTCTGTTGTCTCTCCTTTGTGTTGGTAGACTATGCCTGCTAAAGTGGATTCCACTTGTAGGGAATTCCGAAGGCCGAGGTCCAGTGACGTCACCCCTCTGCTTTGGCGGGCCCAGGCTCCTTGCCGAAATGTTCGAATACGGGGATGGAACTGGACTGTCTCCAGTTGGTTTCAGCTCTAGGTCACTGGCGGGTGGGCAATCACTAGCCACCCAGTGGCGCAGTCGGTCTCCTGCGCGCCGGTGTTCTCCAGACGCCCAGTCACGCGGACAGCAGGTGGACTGTCACCTGCGCTTCTGTGTTCTCCAGCTTCCCAGTCACAAGAGCCTGGCCTCTAGTCCCCTGGTTTCTCCTGCTAGTCCTGGTTTCTCCTGCTAGACTAGATTTCCCCTGAGTGATGCTTCTCTGCAGTTCAATCTGTATTCTGGGCCTGTCATTTGTTGGGTGTGGAGGGTGTCTATTGGAACCCAGACACTCTATTGTTTTGAGGATCAGTCAGACCGGATCTCCGGTTGCACATTTGGCTCGTTTTTCAGACCCAATTACCAGATCTCAGTGCTAAAAATCTTTCTTATAGGTTTTGGTGCACCCCCATTTTGCTGTAAGTTCTTAACAAGATAGTTTTTTGTGGTTCTATCTCGTTATTCACCTGTGCAGTGGCGCGTTACACTGGGTGTGATGCACTCTATTCGTGGCCATCAGGCAATGATGAAATATTATGCTTTGTATGAAGCATTTACTGAAGTTAGTTTTCAGTATTAGGAAACAAATATGTATTTCAGGTGAATGAATAATCTGAATTTCTGAGAATAATCTTGTGAAAAGTTGATTATAAATCCACATACGTGAATATGAATGATTTTAGGGAGTGTATAATAAGACACATATATTTCATATTTTGAAAAATCTGGAGAGTGATATATATATATATATATATATATGTATATATATATATATATATATATATATATATATATATACATACATATATATATATATATATACACACAGAAACACACTCACAGACATTAAAAAGTAGCAATATATATGCCAATCGAAATTCAAAATGAAATATATATCCTTCACATATCCAAAAAAATACATTTTACTGAAAATGGATTTATGTATAATGTTGTTCAACTAGGAGGCTCACCCATAGGTTGAAATTTCAGTTCCAAAAGGGTTTAGGAGGAGTGATCTCTTCTCACAATTTGTATCTGCCAAGTCAGCCACCTCAGAAGAAAGTCTGTGTGATACCAGGTAGTATTCTATATGAGCATATAAAAATACATGTGCTGAATAGGTGACAGAGAAAGGGGAGAGGAATTCACATATTTGTTAACGTTAAAAACACATGGAGAAATATTTCAATAAACATTGACTATATTTATAACTCCAACCCCATATAATGCAAAAGGGAAGTCCAAGTATACACCATGCTTTCTCTGAACTGTTTGTATTTCCATTCTGTTAGGGTTACTATTCTCCATCATATTAGGATTAGTAGTCAGAGTCTAGTAGGTTATGGATTAGTGTCAGAGATTCAGTATTTCGAATAGAAAATAGGAAAATAAACCCATTGTGTTTGCAAATATGTGTGATACAAAAATCTTCCCACTCTCATTCAGAACAATGCCTTGACATTACCTTCTCCCCTAATAAGACACAATTAGAGGAGAAGAGTTAGAAAATCTGTGAATACATATCTGGAATGGAATATTCTCGGTGTTCACAAGCTTGGAGGTGGTAGAGGAGTTTCCAAAAGTAAGGGACAGGGTAAACACTCCACAAACATGGAGCTCTGCAGGCCTAAAGACATATTGAGAAACTGCCTCTGAGTTTGGGCACTTAAAATGTATGTTGTGGTCCGAAGCTTTAGCTTCCTCTATAGTGAGAGCATCAAAACTGGTCTGCATCTATGTGACCTGGGGGACATGGTATCTTATTTTCCAATGAACATGAGGCAGCAGTGCTGAATTCTCACTTTGTAGGTAAACTGTGGCAACTGGAGTCTAAGGGTCAATCTGTGTGGACTGTGAGGCTAATTGATCATGCTCTACTTTTCTTAGTAGAGCACTGGGAGTTTGTTATTTGCTTCACAATACAAGGAGTTCAACTTGGTCAGAGTGCTGGAGGGAGTTCTGTCACATGTGGTGCCTCAGGGTCTGCAGGAGAATGCACCAGTCAGGCTTCTATTTCACATAGTTTGACCCCTTGACCATAGCATCCTGATTCTGAACATTGCCCTGAAACCTCTCCATAAAACAAGATGCCTTTACATATAAGGGTCTGCTTGCTGCACCATGTCAGTTACAAGCCATTTGGAAGCCAATGGCAGATCTACATGGCCCCAACACAGATGTTTTATCACACACCTGCCCACCACTGTTCTAGGCCCACTACTCAGCAGGCTCCAACTTACTGGCATCTCTGTTCTACACCATTTTTAAGAAACGCAGTCAATCAAGGCACTGTCTGGTATACTCATGATCAGCAAATGGACATCAAAAAGTTCTCCAGTGCCACCTGGTCATGAAAATTTCAAAAATTCCATGGTATTTCTCTAGCCATTTTTCAAGGATGAAGTTGGAGGCACTATGATTTTCAATTCACTCAGGAACCTTTAAATGTTGAGGAAGCTCATTTCAATGAAAGCTCTGGAGAACACTCACAGGCAAGGCTTCCCAAAGGGTCGCCAAAAGGTCACATGAAGCCAGGCCCATTGAGGTCTGCAATGTGAGATCATGTGTGTTTTGCCTCTCAACTATGGCTGCCAAGTCTTTCAGAATAAAATCATGTGATATTCTGGCTGAGATTCCTCGTGCCTTGTGGAAAGCCTTTCTGGGCACAGATCTCAGTTTCAAAGGGCGACTGTCATTCATGGCCTCCTAAAATCCCAACACAACTCATGGCAATAATTCTCTGAGGTCAGTTCCAGAACTCAGTCTCTAAAGGGAATCACACCAGAGTTCAAGACCAGGTGGAGCCAGTCATCTTTTTCAACCGCCACACAAAATTCCAAAATTAAAACCCAAACACTCCCACAAGGCCCTCATCTTCTTCCATATAGATACTCATTATAAACTCTGGCTGGAGGTTTCCATGAGGGATGCAGAACAAGATAGTGTCCAAAGTTAGCTCCCTTGCCCCTCATTTGCCTAAAGTCGGGGTGGCCTGAACACCTTCCTGTGAACCTGGAGTGATCAAATAGTGTGCCGTTAATACTGCTCTGCTTCTCCAATTTGAGGATGACTGACTGTGGGGTTTAGATTCTTTATGTGAATTGGAAGCATGAGAAAATGCAAGCACCTTTGGGCTTGCCTCTCCTTGGCTTTAAAGAATGCATTTGACCCAAAGAATCCCTCTTCTCACTTGATGGAGGTCAGGAACCTTACAGAGGAAGGCAAGAGACTTCATCCGCAATGACTGCTCTTTTGATCATTTTGGTTTTGGATGAACACATGGGATCCATCAGGTGCTGAGAATCTAACCACAGCCTCACACAGGGCCAAGAGGCTGTTTCAGACAAATCCATTTCCAAAGCAATTAAGCAAAGAGCTACAGGTGATGTCCATTCATTTCCATTTGAAAACTTTTTTCTTCAGGCTTCACAAAGAATGGGCCTGTGGTAAATACCTTCCAGATATTCAGGGCAACAGAACAATAGGTAAGCAAAAAGCCCAAATCAGGGTTTCTCCACTGAGACTTTCCTGGTCACACTAGCTACCCACTACATGGCCATATAACAGAGCTTTTAGGTGGTAAATATCTTGGACACAAAACCATGAAGCTATTCTGCAGAGTGTCCAGAATTCAGAAAGAAAACAGAAACTTATGAAGATATCAGGTGTTGCCCTTTGATAACAAAAGCCACAGTCCATTTATAAATTGGGCAAGATGAATGCTGGGAAGCTTTCTACTAGACAGGACACATCCTTTGATGCATTCTTATTTCTAATGTCTACAACCACGGACACAGTGGGATACACAGACATAGAAGCACTTGCATTGCAAAACGACTAACTAGAAACAGTCCACGCCAATCCAAACAAACAGTCTTTCCTACCTATTCTCAGAACATGAGACAAGACCATGAACATACACCCACACCCACAAAGGCACCACCTTTGCTCCAAGTAGTTCTGTGATTACCCAGAGTGTCCTCTGAATGGTGGGCCATACTATATTCCCCCCAAATGGCCTGTCGTGTCTCAAATCTGGTCTCCTTGGCCAATTCTGTGAAGTTGTCATTAGCCATGGGTGAGCCACTACCTGCTTTCTCAGGAAAGGCCCCTCTTCAGAGCTTTTCTGGCATTTGAACATCCTCACATCTGTAGGCACTAAGAAAGACTGACTCTGTCCTTGGTAAATTGAAGCAAGTGAGACCACTGGGCCTGGGACTGCGACTGGCTCTGGGTGCCATTCTTCCTGGATTCCAAGTTCAGAGAGTTCCATCACAAAGGAAGTGAGGTGAGGTCACTTCCTTCAGAAACTGAATGAGGTCACTGCTTTGGCAACAACTTTGTCCAAATAGTTACTTCTAAGGGCCCATGAGATGGAGGCTGTTCCTACTTTCTGTAACACTTTCAAAAGTTAGAATGGTATATCAACCATAGGCACCTGGGAACACCTCTTCACACAGGCCTGGTTTGGTCTATCTTCTCTACATTAAGTTGATAGAGGCTGATACAGACACATCCCTTCATCCTCACCAGGTTGTTTGCCATGGAAGATGACTTTTGCTCTCTCGGGAACTTCACAGCTGCCTACATCTTCTCCAGGGATTATTTCTACATGGACCTTTGATGTTCTCAGCAGGTGGAAGATTCCCTACATTCCGGTATTTAAAGAGAAACTCTGTCCCTCCTCTTCTGTAAAGTTAGATTGAGGTAACAGTGTATATTTAGGGTTAATAACATGTTCGATTTGGGTTAGGAATCTCTCTGCCGGATGAATAATGGTATTGGGAACCTGTGATATTTACAAGAATATATAGGTGAAATATAAGTATGAAAACAGAAATGTAGGTAAGATATGAAGCCAGAAGGGCATTGGGCCCCTGAGTGGGATACTTAGGTTTGAATTATGTTCTGCACATGTGTCTCAGATGAATTGATATAAAATGGCATAGGACCTTTTACCTTGAATGATTGATTGTTGAAGAGAACATCGAGTTAAAAAGTGATAGTCAGTAGGATTAGTAAGATAGTCAGTAGGTTTATAAAGAAGAGTGAGTATAGGATTTGGACCAAAAGTTCTTTAGCAATAGAGTTTCGGGTAGAGAGTGAATGTAAATGTCAGCATATGTGAAGTATGAGTCACAATGATGAACTAGGGAAAATATGTAGGAAAGCAGATATCAATAGAGATATTAGGAAATCAGGCAAAGTGTAAAGTGAGTGATAGAATTAGACATTTCCAACAGGCTTGAGGTTGAATATATAATCTTAGAAAGAAACAAATATGTAGTCATCAATAGGATTGACATTTGAGAGCATTAGGTAACCAGGACATGGTTGTTTTTGGTAATCCATGCTCACTTTCCATTTAGGCTTTGATACAATCATGAGTTTGACCTTTGCTTTTTGTGTCCAGAATATTACTGTGATAAAATGTATATATAGATAAGGTGACATCAGTATTTCTTCCACCATTTCTGGGAGCAATATTTTGAAGAGGTACAAATTAGTAATGGGGGGACAAATAGGTGTACACTGTGTTTATGAATATAGAGATAATGCATTAATAGACCATACAGTGAATAAATAACATAACTGGTTCCAACTTTAAATAATGGATTGAATTGAAATGTGAAAATATACAGGAAATTTTATATTGATATACATACATTCATTCCAACCAGTTTTACATCTAATGGTAATATTAATGTTATAGTTTATCATGAAGAGTGTGTGAGTTTAGCTTCAAAATTGATTATGGAAATCGAAAATAATGTGTTTGGAAAGAAGTCTCATGAAAAGACCAGTCAAGTAACATGGAAGAATTCATGTGTTCTGAAGCAGGAAGTGAAACAAATTCTTATTAATTTGCTAACTTGTGGATGAAATATATGTCCTATGATGTGCAAAAACTGAAGAAATACTAATGTACCAGTGTTGAATTAAAATAAAGGTCAAAATAGACATTAAGTCCCATAGGAATCTACTTGCATTGATGTTAAACTGGGTCTGTTACTGTAAAAATATTAGGATTTGTAAGCACCATTGATTGAAGTTAGTTCTCATACTGGGAAACAAATATGTATTTCAGGTAGATGAATATTTCTGAGAATAATCTTGTGAAAAGTTGATTATAAATCCACATACATGAATATGAATGAATTGATGGAGTGTATATAAGAGACATATATTTCATATTTTATAAAATCTGGAGAGTGTGTGTGTGTGTGTATATATATATATATATATATATATATATATATATATATATATATATATATACAGAAAAACACAAAAATACATTAAAAAGTATCAATATATATGCCAAACGTAATTTATCAGTAATATATATCATCCACAGATGAAAATATATTTATTTTACTGAACATGGATTTATGTATAAATTGTTCTACTGGGAAGCTCACCCATAGTTTTAATTTTCAGTTCCACCAGCGTTTACGAGATCTCTTCTCACAACTTGTTTCTGCCCAGTCAGCCAACTCAAAAAAATGTACGTGTGAGACCACGTAGGATTCTATATTTGCATATAAAAATACATGTGCTGAGTAGGCTGCATAGAAAGGAAGACAGGAATTTACATATGTGTTAACATTAAAAACACATGGAGGACTATTTCAATTAAAAATTGAGTAGATTTAGAATACCTACCCTCTATCATGCAAAAAGGAAGTCCAACAATACACCATGCCTGCTGTAAACTGCTTGTATTTTCATTCTGTTTGGGTATTTTTCTCCATCATATTAGGATTAGTAGTCAGAGTCTAGTAGGGTATGAGATAGTGTCAAGAATTCAGTATTTCAAATGGAAAATTGTAAAATGAATCAATGTGTATGCAAATGTGTGCTACACAAAAATTTTCCCACTCTCATTCAGAACAATGCCTTGACATTACCTTCACCCCAAGTAAGACACATTTAGAGGAGAAGAGTTAGACAATCTTTGAATGCATATCTGAAATGAAAAATGTTCAGGAGTTCACAACCTTGGAGTTGGTAGAGGAGTTTCCAAAAGTAAGGGAAAGTGTAAAATCTCCACAAACATGGAGATTTACCAGCCTAAAGACTTCTGGAGAAACTGCCTCTAGGTTGGGCACTTGAAATATATGTTGTTGTCAGGAGCTTTAGCTTCCTTTCTAGTGAGACAATCAAAGCTTGGTCTGCACATCTGTGACCTGGAGGACATGGTTTATAATTCTCCAATGAACATGAAGCAGCAGTGTTGATTTCTCTCTTTGTAGGTAAACTATGGCCACTGGGTCTAAGTGTCTCCCCATGTAGACTGCTAAGCCATTAGGTCATCCTCCACTTTTCAAAACGTTTCTTGATACTGCACTCGGAGTTTGGTATTTGCTTCATGAAATACAAGGAGTTCAACTGGGACAAAGGGCTGGAGGAAGTTCTTTCACGTGTGGTGGGTCAGGGTCTGCAGGAGAATGCACCAACAGGGCTTGTATACCACATAGGTTGCTCCCTTGACCATAGAAACCTGATTTTGAACATTGCCCTGAAACCTCTCTATATAACCAGATGTCTTTACATACAGGATCTGCTGGCTGCACCATGTCAGTCTCAAGCCATTTGGAAGCCAATGGCAGATCCACATGACCCCACCACAGATGTTTTATCACACACTTGCTCACCCCCGCTCTGGGCCCATTACTCAACAGGCTTCAAATGACTGGCATCTCTTTTCTACACCATTTTCATGAAAACCAGTCAATCAACACACTGTCTGGTACACTCATGATCAGCAACTGGACATCCAAATGTTCTCCAGTGCCACCTGGTCAAGGAAATTTCAAAAATTTCATGGTATTTATCTAGCCAATTTTCAAGGATGAAGTTGGAGACACTGTGGGTTTCAATTCATTCAGAAATTATTTAATGGTGAGGAAGCTCATTTCAATGAAAGCTCTGGAGAACTGTCACAGGCAAGGCTTCCCAAAGAGTGGCCAAAAGGTCACATGAAGCAAGGCCCATTGAGGTCTACAATTGAGGTCCATGTGTGTTTTGACTATCAAATATGTCTGACAAGTTTTTCAGAATAAAATTGTGTGATATCCTCCTGAGATTCCCAGTGCTCTGTGGAAAGCGACACTGGGCCTAGATCTCAGTTTCCAAGGGTGACTCTCATGCGTGGCCTCCTAAATCCCAACACAATTCATGGCAATATTTCTCTGAGGTAAGTTCCAGAACTCAGTCTCTAAGGGGAATGACACCATAGTTCAAGCCCATTTGGATCCAGTCATCTCTTCCAACCGCCACACGAATGACCACAATTAAAACCAAAACACTCCCACATGGCCCTCATCTTGTTAAATATAGACACTCATCATAAACTCTGGCTGGAGGTTTCCATGCGGGACGCATCCCAAGACAGTGTCCAAAATATTCTCCCTTGCCCCTCATTTGCCTAAAGTCAGGGTGGCCTGGACACCCTTCCTGTGAACTAGAAGTGATCAAATAGGCCTGCCGTTAATACTGCTCTGCTTCTCCAATTTGAGCACTATTGACTCTCAGGTATAGATTTTTTTATGTGATTTGGAGTCACGAGAAAACACAAGCACCTCTGCAGGACTTTGAAAAACTCATTTGACCAAAAGTATCCCTGTCTCACTTGATAGAGGTCAGGTACCTAACAGAGGAAGGCAAGAGACTCATCCACAATTACTGAATTTTTGCCATTATGGTTTTGATTGCACACATGGTATCTATCTTTAGATCCATCATGTGCTGAAAATTTAAGCCACAACCTCATACAGGGCTAGGAGGCTGATTCAAACACATCCCTTTCCAAAGCAAAGAACCACAAGTTATTCCCATTTATTTCCATTTTAAAACTGTTTTATTCAGGCTTCACAAAGGGGTGGCCTGAGGCAAAGACCTTCCTGACATTCAGGGCAACAGAACAATAGGTAAGCAAATGAACCAAAATATGGGTTCTTCACTGAGCGTTTACTGGTCACAATGATGTCTGAGTTTTCTAAGATGTTCCCATTTCCTATAGCTATCAAGTACATGGCCATGTCACAGAGCTTGGGGGTGGTATGTATCTTGGACACAAAACTATGAGGCTATTCTGGAGAGTGGCCAGAATTCAGGAAGAAAACAGGAACTTAGGAAGTTAGTAGGTGTTGCCATCCATAAGGAAAGCCACAGTCCATTCATCAACTAGGCCTGATGAATGCTGGAAAGTTTTCCACTAGACAGGACACATACATTGATACATTCTCTTTTCGAATGTCTACAACCATGGACAGAGTGGGATACACAGACATAGAAGCACTCGCCTAGTCAAACGACTTTCTAGAAACAGTCCACTCCAATCAAAACAACAGCCTTTCCTACCTATTCTCAGAACATGAGACAAAACCACAAACTCACACCCAAACCCACAAAGGCACCTCCTTAACTCAAGTAGGTCTGTGACTATCCGGAGTGTCCTCTGAATAGTGGGCCATACTATGTTCCCCTAAAATGGCCTGTACTGTCTCAGATCTGGTCTTGTTGGCCAACTCTGTGAAGTTGTCAACAGCCAGCGGTGAACCACTACCTGCTTTCTCAGTAAAGGCCCCTCTTCAGAGCTCTTCAGGCATTTGGCAATCCTCATATCAGTAGGTACCAAGGAAGACTGACTCTGTCCTTGGTAAATCCAAACAAGTGAGACCACTGGGATTGGGACTTGGACTGGCTCTCGGTGCCTGGCTTCCTGGATCCCAAATTCAGAGATTTCCATCACCAGGAAAGTGAGGTGAGGTCACTTCCTTCAGGAACTGAATGAGGTCACTGCGTGGGCAACCACTTTGTCCTACCAGATTCATCCAAGGTTCCCATGAGATGGAGGCTGCCACTACTTCCTGTGACACTTTCACAAGTTAGAATGGTATATCAACCATAGGCACCTGGGAACAGCTCTCCACACAGGCATGGTTTGATCAATCTTCTCTACATTAAGAAAGGAGAGGCTGATTCAGACACATCCCTTAATACTGACCAGGTTGTTTGTCATGGAAGATGACTTTTGCTCTATTAGGTCCTTCATAGCTGCCTGCAACTTCTCCAGGGTATCATTTCTGCTTGTACCTTTGATGTTCTCAGCAGGTGGAAGAGCCCCTACATTACTGTATTGTAAGACAAACTCTCTCCCGGCTCTTCTGTACAGTTAGTTTGAGGGTACAGTGTATGGTTAGAGTAATAACAGGTTTGATTTAGGTTAGAAATCATACTGAGGAATGAACAATGGTATTGGGAACTCGCGATATTTACGAGAATATATAGGTGAAATATAAGTATGAAAACAGAAATCTAGATAAGGTTTGAATCCAAGAAGGGCATTGGGCTGTTGATTGGGATACTTAGCTTTGAATTATATTCTGCACAGATGTCTCAGATAAATTGATATACAATGGCATAGGACCTTGTACCTTGGATGATTGATTGTCAAAGAGAATTTCCAGTCAAAAAGGGATAGTCGGTAGGATTAGGAAGATAGTTGGTAGGTATAGAAAAAAGAGTGAGTATAGGATTTCGAACAAAAGTTCTGTAGCAATAGGGTTTCGGATAGAGAGTGAATGTAAATTTCAGCACATGTAAAGAGTCAGTCACAATGATGAACTCAGGAAAATATGTATGAAAGCAGATATCAATGGAGACATTAGGAAATCAGGAAAAGCATAAAGTGAGGGTTAGTATTAGTCATTTTCAACAGGGTTGAGGTTGAATATATAATCTTAGAAAGCAACAAATATGTAGTCACCAATAGGATTGATTTGCGAGCATTAAGCAACCTGGAAATGGATGTTTTTAGAAATCCATGCTCACTTTCCATTTAGGATTTGGTGAAAGGTTAATAAGATAGGTACTTGTCACTTCCTGTTTTTCTGTATGCTTAACAAAACACTGTTGAAACCTTGAGGACTGTTTGCTAATTTTTTCCCCAGAATGTGCTGTCCCCGACTGCCAAACAGAGAATGTACACCCTCACCTGTTTGCACGCAAACCGCCCACTCGCCCTGACCCATCAATAAGCTTCCCTCCCTGCCCTCTTCAAGGAAAGTATATAAGCTCTGCTTAAGCTGTTCTCATTGCTCTCTGCTCTATTCAAGTGAGCACTGAGCCCCAGATTGCTAGACTCCCAATAAACCCAGGGTAACTTTTGATGTGGAGGGGACCCCAGTAAACTTTGAAGTGGATACAGGGGCAGTATACTTAGTCCTTAAGGCCCCACTGGGCCCTCTATCAAATAAAAGCTCTCTAGTTCAAAGTGCTAACACCAGTAAATATGGGAATTAGACAACTAAGAAAACCATGGACATGAGGAAAGGAAAAATCCATCACTCCTTCCTAATAATCCCAGAATGCCTGGCCCCATTGATGGGCAGAGATCTGCTCACCAAGCTCCGGGCCAAAATGACTTTTAACCATGAAGGCCCCAAAATGATATTTATAAATCCTTTAGTATAAACTCCTATATTCACGGCTTTAAATATGTCAGTAGAAGATGAACAGCAACTCTTCACACCCCCCAAGACTGATCAAACAGGCAAGCTACCCCAGAAATGGATAACAGATTACCCAGATGCCTGGAAAAACACTGCTGGGTTAGGACTAGCCATGAAACAACCTCCAAAAACAGTGGAGTTCAAAACCTCAGCCTCCCCAATCAATGTCAAAAAATATCCTCTGAGCAAAAAAGCTAAAGATGGGATAAGGCCCCATATTCAGAAATATCTGGCCTTAGGGTCCTAAGGCCTTGTCAATCATCCTAAAACACTCCCCCGCTACCAGTATAAAAAGCCAGGAGCCGGGGACTATCCCCCATTAAAGACATAAGAGAGACCTACAACAGAGTGTAGGACATTCACCCCAGTGTACCTAATCCGTACAATCTGCTTATCACTCTGAACCCTGAGAGGAAATGGTATACTGTTCTGGACTTAAAAGATGCTTTCTTTTGCTTGCCTCTGCATAAATATAGTCAGTTGCTGTTTGCTTGCTAGTGGGTAGACCCAGAAACTGGAACGTGTGGTCAACTAACTTGGACTAGACTCCCCAAAATGGTTGAAAAACTCCCCCACTCTCTTTGATGAAGCCCTCCAAAGAGATCTCAACAGCTTCAGAACTACGCACCCTGAAGTCACCCAGCTTCAATACGTGGATGACCTGCTACTGGCACCCAACACCAAGGATATCTGTGAATCTGGGACCCAAGCAGTATTATGTGAGCTTCCTCAACTCGGGTATAGAGCTTCTTCCTAAAAGGCCCAAATTTGCCAGCAAGAAGTAATCTTCCTGGGCTATTCCTTTAGGGGCAGTAAACGATGGCTCACTGAGCCCAGAAATCAAACGGTTGTGCAGAAACCACCCCCATCTAACAGCAGACAACACAGAGAGTTTCTTGGGACTGCTGGGTTTTGCAGGTTAAATATTCCTGTGTTTGGGTCCTTAACTTCTCATTTACACCCGCTGTTAAAGGAGATGCCCAATTCTAATGGACCCCTGAGATCCAGCAAGCTTTTGATAATATCTAAGGACACTGACACTGTACTCCTCAACTTCACTGAGCAAAGCCTGAAATTTCAGAAAGCCCTACACTACGTTAAAAATGTACATCAGTTCACTCACCTTGGTTCAAAGAAATTGCAGGCATTCCTGAAGGATCAAGAACAGAGTTTTCCACTAACCGACTCACAGTGAAAGGAAATAACTGAACAGGTAAAAAAAAGCCTGTCGGGTCTGTCAATAGGTTAATGCTTACCCTTCCAACTTCCTGCAGGAAAGCACCTACGAGGAACCAGACCAGGACAATTCTGGGAAGTGGACTTTACTGAAATTAAGCAAGCATGGTATGGACTTAAATATCTCCTACTCTTTGTAGATATATTTCAGGATGGATTGAAGCCTCCCCCCCCAAAAAAAAAGGCACAAATGGTGGTCAAGAAGATCCTGAAAGATATTTTTCCAAGGTACGGCCTGCCTAAGGTAATAGGGTCTGATAATGGACCAGCGTTCATGGCCCAGGTAACTCAGGGGTTAGCCAGGACCCTGGGGATTAATTGGAAGTTACATTGTGCTTATAGACCCCAGAGTTCAGGACAGGTAAAAAAATTAAATAGAACCATTAAAGAGACCTAAACGGAATTAAGCTTAAAGAGTAGCATAAAAGATTGGACTATGCTCCTGCCTTATGCACTATTTCATGCAAGAAATACTCCCTCTGTTTCTTTGTGTAACCTCACCCCCTATGAAATTCTCTATGGGGCCCCATCTCCAGTAAGGGACCTAACCCTAACTCAAAGATCTAACGATCCCTTCCACACCACCTTGCTTGACAGACTTAAAGTTCTGGAAGGAACTCAGCAATACCTGTGGAAACAGCTGGCCACTGCCTACCAACCTGCTGAAGAGGGTACTCCACATCTATATCAAGTAAGAGACTTTGTCTACATAAGACAACATCAGGTGTCATCCCTGGAACCCGGCTGGACAGGACCATACCAGGTGCTACTTATAACACCTACAGTGCTAAAGTTAGACGGAATCACTTCCTGGTTCCTAATTCTCATCTCAAGCCTGTGCCCTGTCCAGAATCTGGCTGAAAAATGAAAAAGACTGGTAACATTTTCAAATTGTATATTCGCCATGTGAATAAGACTATAGACTCTCCAATTGGTCACCAGTAGTCCTAACCCTCATCAACCCGTTCAGCAGCGATGGCTGATCACAAATCCTACTAGACAAGAAGTATGGTCTATCGCACATACAGCCCACTTAGGGACCTGGTGGCCATCTCTCCACCAAGAAATTTGTCAGCTGGCTATACGTCTTTCCTATTGGGAAATCCCTGATGAAGAGGATCCCCAAAAATTCCATTAAATACTTTCCATACAATAGATAATGGAAACAAACATTATGGATGTAGGGACACGCGAGCCAGATGCAGGTTGGCTAGCCTAGATTACTATGTTTGCCTGGCGGACTACCAAAGCCAAAAACAGCCACGACTGTGTGGGGGAAAAGCCAACTTCTTCTGTAAATAATGGGGATGTGAGGATACAGGGGCTACCTGGTGGAAGCAAAAATCCTCATCAAATTCAGTACACAGCATTGGCCATATTACCAGTTAGATAACAAAAACCGATGGCCACCAGAAGGGTCTCTAGATCCTCAAATTTTGCGTGACCTTTTCAACTTTGACAAGTGCTCAAAAGTGTGGAAGGAAATTCCCCTACGTGTAGGCCTTTTCCCTCCTATGCTCAAATCCTGAACTATGCTTCTCCAATAGATACTCACCCGCAGCCTTCTGCCCCAGACTCTCTGCTGTCACTCCCACATCAGCAACCTGATTTCTCAGCTCCAGTTACTAGATCAAAAACCCAAATTTCCGTCGGTTCTCAGACCATTGCCCCTTGCTGAGCTTGCAGGTACTGAGGTACCCTTCCACCCACTCACTCCTCTCTCCTCCTGTCAGTGCCCACACCGGGTCCCACCAGGTCCTCTTACCAGCTAACCCAAAGCTCAAACCAGCTAAGGAGTGCCCTCAGACGCCTATCAAAGATGTAATTAAAATGGCCTTTAAAGTTGCTTTGTCATCACTGAAAACAGGTTACTAAGAATTTAAAGTCCCTCACAGGCTTTTTGGGATACTCACTCCCGTCTTCCCCTCTGCTCTACCTGTTCTACTGCTCAAGTTTTGTTGCCAGGAAAATCCCAAACCCCTTTCCCATAATTCTTTTATATCTCTTTTTCCTCATCCTCAGATCCACGGAGCTGCTCTCATCCCCTGCCTTCCCTGTCTTCCCCTCTGTATCAGGCCCACAGAAAAGTCTTAAATGACCTTCTCCAGAAGTCTTCACCATGGCTGACTTTAAGCCTTTCAGCAACACAGTTCCTATAAAAGAGTTCAATGTAGATAAACTTCCTCTATTCGTGTTGCTCTGTTCTACTTGGCCACTGGCTGGAAAAATCAGCACTCCTAAGCTAGACACCCCCTTAGTAGTTTTTAACAAAATATATGAAGAAGGCCTCTGCCCTAGAGCTGGGGCTTCATAGAAATGGCTACATTTCTAAGATATAGAAGTTACCAACTGGGCTCCATGGTAACAGCTGGCAGGAAGGAAAAGAAAAAAAAGAAGAAAAAAGCTCTCCCCCTCCCAGGTGTCCTTAAGAAGTTAACTTTCCCAGAACAGAGGAAAAAAAAAAACAGAAACAAAAACTGCTTTTTGTGAACTTCTGCAGACTGTGAACTTCTGAGCCCCTTCCCTTACATGCTGGGTACAAAATTCTGAAACAACCTAAACTTTGGGTTCAGGGATTAATTGATTACAACAGAAGCAATGCCCTCTAAATCCGGATGCAACCAAATAAGACTGTTTCCCTGTCTTCTGTGCTATCTTAGGTACCTTGCCTTGTCCATCTCTACAGCAGTACAATTCAATACACTTAAACATTGTTTATGTTTTCATAAAATGGTCAACAGATGTGATTAATTATGTAATGCTGCAGATGTTTTCCAGAGTGCTCTATCATGACGCAGGTACATTTAAATATCAAATAGGGGGGCAAACAACCCGGTTCTGCCAGGAACCTGTATCCCTCACTTTAGTCATCCTATTATGAATAGGAGTTGCTGCAGGGGTGGGCACAGGAACCACTGCCCTGGTCCATGGGACACAACAAATGACCCAATTAGAAGCAGTAATAGACCAAAACTTAAAGATATTAAAAACCTCCTTCACAGCTTTACACGAATCTTTAACCTCTCTCTCTGAAGTTATTTTACAGAACAGTCGAGGGTTGGACCTCCTCTTCATGAGAGAAGGGGCCTTCGTCCTGCATTGAGGGAAGAATGTTGTTTTTATGCCGACCATACTGGAGTTGTAAAAGAATCTATGATTAAATTAAGAAGATGCCTTGAAGAGCATCAACAAGAGAGAGAGGCCCCAAAAAGGTGGTTTGAGTCTTGGTTCACAAAGCCCCCTCATTAACTACATTTTCATCAGCCCTGGCCAGTCCATTAATAATCCTCATATTATTGGTAATTGTAGGACCCTGTTTGATCAACCGTGTAGTTTCCTTTCTCCATGCTCAAATGGACAAGTTAAACTTATGGTAATCAGAAAACAATATACCACACTAGTAAACATAAAATGTGACACCCCCAATGATCATTTTTATGATTAAAAGTAACCAAAAGAAGAAGTGGGGAATGAAAGGTTAATAAAATAGGTACTTGTCACTTCCAGTTTTTCGGTATGCTTAACAAAACACTGTTGATGTCTTGAGAACTGTTTGCTAATCTAGTTCCCTGAAAGTGCTGTACCCAACTGCAAAACTGCAGAATGTACTTCCTCACCCATTTGGACGCAAACCGCCCACTTGCCCTGACCCATCAATAAACTTTCCTATCTGCCCTCTCCAAGGAAAGTATATAAGCTCTGCTTAAGCTGTTCTCAGGACTCTGTGCTCTATTCAAGGGAGCTCTGACCCCAGCATGCTGGACCCCCATAAATCCTTGGCTGTGCATGAGACAGTCTCTGGTAGTCTCTTCCTCCGACACTCGCCTGACCTTTACATTGGTAAATAATAAGTGTCATCTTTGCTTTTTGTGTCCAGAATATTACTGTGATAAAATGTATATGTAGATAAGGTGACGTGAGTATTTCTTCCACCATTTCTGGGAGCAATATTTTGAAGATGTATAAATTAGTATTGGGGGTACAAATAGGTATATCCTGTGACTCTGAATATAGAGATAATGCATGAATAGACCATAATGTGAATAAATAATACAATGGGTTCCAAATTTAAATAATGGATTCCATTGATATCTGAAAATATACAGGAAATCTTATATTGATATACATACATTCATTTCAACCACTAATACATCTAATGGTAATATTAGGATTATGGTTTATCATGAAGAGTGTGTGAGTTTTGCTTCAAAAGTGATCATGGAAATTAAAAATAATGTGTTTGGAAAGAAGTCTCATGAAAAGCCCAGTCAAGAAACCTAGAGGAATTTATGTGTTCTGAAGCAGGAAGTGATGAAAGTGAAACAACTGCCTATAAGTTTGCTAACTTGTGGATGGAATATATATCCTATCATGTGCATAAATTGAAGAAATAGTATTGTACCAGTGCTGAATAAAAATGACCTTCAAAATACACATCATGTCCCACTGGAATCTACTTGCATTGATGTTAAACTGGGTCAGTTACTGTAAAAATAATAGTATTTGTATGCAAAATAAACTGAAGTTAGTTTTAAGTACTGGAAACAAATATGTATTTCAGGTGGATGAATATTTCTGTGAAAAATCTTGTGAAAAGTTGATTATAAATCCATATACATGAACATGAATGAATTTAGAGAGTGTATATAAGACACATATATTTCTGGAGAGTATATATACATATATATATATATATATATATATATATATACACACACACACACACACACATACACACACACACAAAATACACACACACACACAGAGACATTAAATTAGCAATATATATGCCAATCGAAATTTATCATGATATATATATCATCCACAGATGCAAAAATATTTCTTTAATTGAACATGGATTTATGTATAATGTTGTTCAACTAGGAAGCTCACCTATAGGTTGAATTTTCAGTTCCAACAGTGTTTAAGAGGAGTGATCACTTCTCACAAATTGTATTTGCCAAATCAGCCACCTCACAAAAATGTACATGTGATACCAGGTATGATTCTATATGTGCATTTAAAAGTACATGTGCTAAATAGGATACAGAGAAAGGGAGACAGGAATTCACATATTTGTTAACCTTAAAAACACATGGAGAACTATTTAAATTAAATATTGACTAGGTTTATAACACCTACCATTAATCATGCAAAAATACAAGTACAACTATACACTATGATTTCTCCTAACTGCTTGTATTCCTATTCTGTTTGTGTTATTTTTCTCCATCATATTAGGAGTAGTAGTCAGAGTCTAGTAGGGTATGGGTTCATGTCAGAGATTCAGTATTTTGAATGGAAAATTGTAAAATGAATGCAATGTGTATGTAAATATGTGCTACAAAAAAATGTTCACCACTCTCCTCCAGAACATTGCCTTGACATTGCCTTTGTTCCGAGTAAGACACAATTAGAGGAGAAAAGTTAGAAAATCTGTGAATATATATCAGGAATGAAAAATGCTCAGGAGTTCACAACCTCCGAGGTGGTAGAGGAGTTTCAAAGTAAGGGACAGGGTAAACATTTCTCAAACATGGAGCTCTGCTGGTGTAAAGACTTCTTGAGAAACTTCCTCTGAGGTTGGGCACTTAAAAAATATATGTTGTTGTTAGGAGCTTTAGCTTCCTTTGTTGGGAGACCATCAAATCTGGGTGTGCAACAATGTGACCTGGAGGATATTGTTTCTAATTTTCCAATGAACATGAGGCAGCCATGCTGAATACTCTCTTTGTAGTTTAACTATGGTCACTGGGTTGTAAGTGTCTCCACGTGTGGACTGTGAAGCCATTTGGTCATTCTCCAATTTTCGTGGGTGTTTCTCACAGGTGCACTGGGAGTTTGGTATTTGCTTCATGAAATACAAGGAGCTAAACTGGGACACAGTGCTGGAGAGAGTTCTGTCCCGTGTGGAGGGTCACGGTCTGCATGAGAATGCACCAACCAGGATTCAATTCCCACATAAGTTGCCCCCATTTCCATAGCAACCTGATTCTGAACATTGCCCTGAAACCTCTCTATATAAAAAACACCTTTGCATAGAAGGGTCTGCTGGCTGTACCATGTCAGTCACAAGCCTTTGGGAAGCCAATGGCAGATCCACATGTCACCACCACACATGTTTTATCACACACCTTCACACCACTGCTCTAGGCCCACTAATGAGCAGGATCCAACTTACTGGCATCACTGTTCTACACAAATTTCATGAAACCCAGTAAATCAAGGCACTGTCTGGTACACTCATCATCAGCAACAGGACATCCAAAAGTTCTCCAGTGCCACCTGGTCATGGGAATTTCAAAAATTTCATGGTATTTATCAAGCCATTTGTCAAGGATGAAGTTGGAGGCTCTGGGGGTTTCAATTCATTCAGGAACCATTAAATGTTGAGGAAGCTCATTTCAATGAAAGATCTAGAGAACACTCACAGGCAAGGCTTCCCAAAGAGTAGCCAAAAGGTCACATGAAGCCAGGCCCATTGAGGTCTACAATGTGAGGTCCATGCGTGTTTTGACTCAACTGTGGCTGCAAAGTCTTTCAGAATAAATCATGTGATATCCTGGCTGAGATTCCAGTGCTCTGTGGAAAGCCACTCTGGGCCTAGATCTCAGGTTCCAAGGGCAACTCTCATGCATGGCCTAGTAAAATTCAAACACAATTGATGACAATGCTTCTCTGAGGTCAGTTCCAGAACTCAGACTCTAAGGGGAATCACACCAGAGTTAAAGCCCAGGTAAACCCAGGCATCTCTTCCAACTGCCACACAACTTACCACAATTCAAAACAAAATTCTCCCACACGGCCCTTATCTTCTTCCATGTAGACCCTCATCATAACCTCTGGATGGAGTTTTCCATGAGGGACACAGACCAAGACAATGTCCAAAATACCTACCTTTCCCCCGATTTGCCTAAAATCAGTGTGGCCTGGAAACCCTGACTGTGAACGAGGAGTGATCAAATAGGTCTGCCATTAATACTGCTTGGCTTCTCCAATTTGAGGCCTACTGACTGTGGGGTTTTAGATTCTTTATGTGAATTGGAGTAATGAGAACACCCAAAGCACGTATGGGCTAGCCTCTGCAGGGCTTGAATAACTCACTTGACCCAAAGGATCCCTATTCTCACTTGATAGATGTCAGGAACCTTTGAAAGGAAGGCGAGAGTCTTCATCCACAATGACAGCTCTTTTTGGCTATTTTGGTTCTGTATGCATCCATGGGATCTTCTTTAGATCCATCAGGTGCTGAGAATCTAAGCCACAGCCTCACACAGGGCCAAGAGGCTGATTCAGACACACCCCTTTCCAAAGCAATTAAGCAAAGAGCCTAGGTGATGCCCATTCATTTCCATTTGAAAACTGTTTTTCTTCAGGCTTCACAAATTGGTGGCCCGAGGCAAAGAACTTCGTGACATTCATAGCAACAGAATAATAGGTAAGCAAAAGGAGTGCATATCCCACTTGAATCAAAGTGTGAAATATGATATATCAAGAACTATGTAATGTTTTGAACAACCTACAATAAAAATTAATTAAAAAAAAAAGGCCCAAAGCAGGGGTTTCTCCACTGAGATTTAGTGGTAACACATATTTCTGATTTTTCTGAGATGCTCACAATTCACTTGAGCTATCCAGTACATGGCCATGTCACAGAGCTTGGAGGTGGTACATACCTTAGAGAAAAAAACCATGAGACTATTCTGGAGAGGGGCCAGAATTCTGGAAGAAAACTGTAACTTAGGAAGATTGCAGGTGTTTACCCATTGATAAGGCAATCTGAACTCCATTCATAAATTAGGCAGGATGAATTCTGGAAGCTTTCTACTAGACAGGACACATCCATTGATGCATTCTTTTTTTCTAATGAGTACAACACGGACACAGTGAGGTAAACAGACATAGAAACACTCGCCTTGTCAAATGACTTACAATAAACAGTTCATTCCACAGCACATAAAGCGCCTTGCCTAACCTATTTCTCAGAAAATGAGACAAACCACAAACAACACCCACAAAGGCAGCTCCTTCCCCCAAGAAGGTCTGTTACTATCCGGAGTGTCCTCTGACTGGTGGGCCATATTATTTTCCCCTAAATGGCCTGAAATGTCTCAGATCTGGTCTCCTTGGCCAACTCTGTGAGGTGTCAGGACCCAGAGGTGAGCCACTACCTGCTTTCTCAGGAAAGGCCCTCTTCAGAGCTTTACTGGCATTTTGCAATCCTCACATCAATAGGTACCAAGAAAGACTTACTCTGTCCTTGGTAAATCCAAACAAGTGAGACCACTGGGACTGGGACTGGGACTGACTCTGGGTGCCTGGCTTCATGAATCTCAAGTTCTGAGATTTCCTTCACTAAGGAAGTGATGTTGAGGTCACTTCCTTCAGGAACTGAATGAGGTCACTGGCCTTGGCAATCACTTTGTCCAACCAGTGGCTTCCAAGTCTCACATGAAAAGGAGGCTGTCCCTAATTCCTGTGACACTTTCACAAGTTAGAATCTTATATCAACCATAGGCACCCGGGACCAGCTACCCACACAGGCCTGGTTTGGTCCATCTTCTCTACATTAAGAATAGAGAGGCTGATTCAGACAGAAACCTTCATCCTGACCAGGTTGTTTGCCATTGAACATGACTTTTGCTCTCTCAGGTCCTTCATAGCTGCGTATATATTCTCCAGTGATCATTTCAGCATGGAACTTTGAGGGTCTCAGTAGGTGGAAGACCCCCTACATTTCTTTACTGTAAGACCAACTCTGTCCCTTCCCTCTGTAAATTTAGATTGAGGGAACAGTGTATGGTTAGGGTTAACACATGTTTTATTTGTGTTAGGAATCATTCTGCTGGATGAATAATGGTATTGGGAACCTGAAATATTATAAGAATATGTATTTGAAATATAAGTATGAAAGAGAAATCTAGGTAAGATTTGAAGCCAGGAAAAGCATTGGGCCCTTGATTATGATATTAGCTTTGAATTACATTCTGCAATGTGGTCGCAGGTAAATCTACATACAATGGAATAAAACCTAGTACCTCAGATGCCTGAATGTCGAAGAGAACATCAGTCAAAAGGGATAGTCAGTAGGATTAGGAAAATAGTAGGTTTAGGTTGAGAGTGATCTTTGAGTTGGAAATATAGTTCTTTAGCAATAGGGTTCGTTTAGAGACTGAATGAAAATATCAGCACATATGAAGAGTCAGTCACAATGATGAACTGGGGAAAATATGTAGGAAAGCAGATATAAAAGAGACATTAGGAAATCAGGCAAGTATAAAGTGAGTAACAGGATTAGACATTTTCAACAGGGTTGAGGTTGAATATAATGATATTAGAAGAAACAAATATGTAGTCAACCAATAGGATTGAAATTTGAGAGCATTAGGCGACCTGGACATGGATGGTTTTAGTAATATATATTCACGTTCAATTTAGGTTTGGTACAATCATAAGTGTTACCTTTACATTTGTGTCCAGAATATTTACTGTGATAAAAATGTATATGTAGATCAGGTGATATGAGTATTTCTTCCACCATTATGGGGAGCAATATTTTACAACCTATAAATTAGTATGGGGAAAAAATAGGTGTACCCTGTTTTGATTGAATATAGAGATGATAAATGAATAGACCAAACTGTGAATAAATAATATAACTTGGACCCAACATAGAAATTGGAATTGGAATAAATTGATATCTGAAAATATACAGGAAATCTTATATTGATATTGGCATACATACATTCATTACAACCCAGTTGTACATCTAATGGTATATTAGTGTTACGGTTGATCATGAAGAAGTGTGTGAGTTTTGCTTCAAATTGATTATGCAAATCGGAAATAATGTGTTTGCAAAGAAGTCTCATGAAAGACCAGTCAAGAAACATGGAGGAATACATGTGTTCTGAAGCAGGAAGTGATTGAAAGTGAATCAAAAGTTTTAAATTTTGAAATTTTGGATGAAACATTTATCCTTTGATGTGCATAAACTGAAAAAATAGTACTGTACCAGTGTTGAATAAAATGAATGTCAAAATACACATCATGTCCCATAGGAATCTACTTGCATTGATATTTAACCTGGGTAAGTTACTGCAGAAATATTAGGATTTGTATGCACCTTTCATTGAAGTTAGTTTTCAGTACTAGTAAACAAATATGTGTTTCAGGGGGATGAATATTTCTGAGAATAATCTTGTAAAAATTGATTATAAATCCACATACATGAATATGAATGTATTTAGGGAGTGTATAATAAGACACATATATTTTATATTTTTAAAAAATCTGGAGATTGTATATATATATATATATATATATATATTATATATATATATATATATACACACACAAACACAAAACACACACAGACATTAAAGAGTAGCAGTATATATGCCAATCGAAATTCATGGTGAAATATATATCGTCCACTGATCCAAAATATTAATTTTACTGAACATGGATTTATGAATAATGTTGTTCAACTAGGAAGATCACCCATAGGTTGAATTTTAAGATCCAACAGCATTTACGAGGAGTTATCTCTTCTCATAATTTTTATCTGCCACGTCAGCCTCCAAACAAGTATGTACATGTGATACCAGCTAGGATTCTATATGTGCATATAAAATACATTTGCTGAATAGGCTACAGAGAAAGGGAGATAGAAATTCACATATTTGTTAACTTTAAAAACACATGGATAACTATTTCAATTAAAAATTATCTAGATTATAACACCTACCCTACATAATGCAAAAGGCAAGTCCAACTATACACCATGCCTTCTCTGTACTGCTTGTATTTCTATTCTGTTTGGGTTATTTTTCTCCATCATATTAGGATTAGTAGTCAGAGTCTAGTAGGGTATGGGTTAGTGTCAGGGATTCAGTATTTTTAATGGGAAATTGGAAAATGAATCCAATGTGTATGCAAATATGTGCTACACAAAAATCTTCCCACTCTCATCCACAACAATGCCTTGACATTACCTTCACCCCAGTAAGACACAATTAGAGGAGAAGAGTTAGAAAATCTGTGAATGCAAATCTGGAATGGAATATGCTCAGGAGTTCACAACCTTGGAGGTGGTAGAGCAGTTTCCAAAGTAAGGACATGGTAAACTCCACAAACATTGAGCTCTGCTGGCCTAAAGACTTCTTGAGAAACTGCCTCTGAGTGGGCACTTAAAATATATGTTGTATTAGGAGTTTAGCTTCTTTGTTGTGAGACCATCAAAGCTGGGTGTGCATCATGTGACTGGAGAATGTTCTATTTTCAATGAACTTGAGGCAGCAGTGCTGAATACTCTCTTTGTAGTTAACGTGTGGCCACTGGGCTATTTCATCCCGTGTGGACTGTGAAGCCATTGGTCCATCCTCAATTTCTGTGGTGTTCTCACTGTGCACTGGGCTTTTGGTTCTTTGCTGCTACCACTGGGCTTTTTCAACAACAAGTTCAACTGGGACACAGTGCTGGAGGAGTTCTGTCCCGTGTGGAGGGTCACGGGTCTGCAGGAGAATGCACCAACCAGGATTCTATTCACATAGCTTGCCCCCTTGTCCATATCAACCTGATTCTGATCATTACCCTGAAAGCCTCTCCAATATAAAAACACTTTGCAAATAAAGGTCTGCTGGCTGCACCATGTCAGTCACAAGCCATTTGGAAGCAATGGCTGATCACATGCACCACCACACATGTTTTATCACACACGTGCACACACTGCTCTAGGCCCACTACTGAGCAGGATCCAACTTACTGCATCTCTGTTCTACACAATTTTCATGAAACCCAGTAAATCAAGGCACTGTCTGGTACACTCATGCATCAGCAGCAGGACATCCAAAGTTACTCCAGTGCCACCTGGTCATGGGAATTTCAAAAATTTCATGGTATTTATCAAGCCATTTTGTCAAGGATGAAAGTTGGAG
>NW_027510782.1:0-30920 GCF_048772815.1 Callospermophilus lateralis
GAGGAAACAAATCATAGAGACAAAACTGAGAACTCCTTCATTTTGTCAAGTTTCAAAGAGCTACTACAAACCATGTTGGATTTAGAGTTCCAAATTCATCTATCTATATAAGAGAGAACAGAGTGAAACCTGAAAATAAAAACTTCTACTGTAAACGAACGCTTCAACCTAGAAGAACAAAATTTGGTGAGCCAAGTGGGATTTGTGTACTTGTCATTACCACCAAGTATCATCAAGATTGGGTGAAAAAATATTTGCTGGTATTTCGTTAACTCGTTATTTCTTAGAAGATTGGCAACCCCTCTCAATGAAAGTGCTTTTCCACAGTATTGTGCGTAGGGCTACTTGAAGAGGAAACAAACCTTAGAGACAAAACTGAGAACGACATTATTTTGTCAAGTTTCAAAGATCTACTACAAACCATGTTGGATTTAGAGTTCCAAATTCATCTATCTCTATCGAAGAGAACAGAGTGAACCCTAAATATAAAAACTGCTACTGTAGACGAACGCTTCAACCTAGAAGAATAAAATTTAGTGAGCCAAGTGGGATTGGTGTACTGATCATTACCACCAAGTATTATCAAGATTGGGTGAAAAAATATTTGCTGGTATTTCGGAAACTCGTTATTTCTTAGAAGATTGCAACCCCTGTCAATGAAAGTGCTTTTCCACAGTCTGTGACTAGGGCTACTTGAAAGTAAACAAACCATAGAGACAAAACTGAGAACGCCTTTATTTTTTCAAGTTTCAAATAGCTACTAAAAACCATGTTGGATTTAGAGTTCCAAATTCATCTATCTATATAGAAGAGAACAGATTGAAAGCTAAATATAAAAACTGCTACTGTAGACGAACGCTTCAACCTAGAAAAACAAAATTTGGTGAGCCAAGTGGGTTTGGTGTACTGATTATTAAAACCAAGTATCATAAAGATTGGGTGAAAAAATATTTCCTGGTAATTTGGAAACTCATTATTTCTTAGAAGCTTGCAACCCCTCTCAATGAAAGTGCTTTTCCACAGTCTGTGCCTAGGGCTACTTGAAGAGGAAACACACCATTGAGACAAAAGTGAGAACTCCTTTATTTTGTCAAGTTTCAAGGAACTACTACAAACCATGTTGGATTTAGATTTCCAAATTCATCTATCTATATAGGAGAGAACAAAGTGAAACCGAAAAATAATAACTGCTACTGTAAACGAATGCTTCAACCGAGAAGAACAAAATTTGGTGAGCCAAGTGGGATTTGTGTAGTTGTCATTACCACCACTTATCATCAAGATTGGGTGAAAAAGTATTTGCTGGTATTTCGGAAAATCGTAATTTCTTGGAAGCTTGGCAACCTCTTTCAATGAAAGTTCTTTTTCACAGTATCTGCTTAGGGCTACTTGAAGAGGAAACAAATCATAGAGACAAAACTGAGAACTACTTTTTTTGTCAAGTTTCAAAGAGCTAGTACAAACCATGTTGGATTTAGAGTTCCAAATTCATCTATCTATATAGGAGAGAACAAAGTGAAACCTAAAAATAAAAACTGCTATTGAAAACGAACGCTTCAACTTAGAAGAACAAAATTTGGGAGCCAAGTGGGATTTGTGTACTTGTCATTACCACCAAGTATCATCAAGATTGGGTGAAAAAGTATTTGCTGGTATTTCGGAAAATCGTAATTTCTTGGAAGCTTGGCAACTTCTTTCAATGAAAGTCCTTTTCAACAGTCTGTGCCTAGGGATACTTGAAGAGGAAACAAAAAATAGAGACAAAAATGAGAACTCCTTTATTTTTCAAGTTTCAAAGAGCTACTACGAACCATGTAGGATTTAGAGTTCCAAATTCATCTATCTATATAGGAGAAAACAGAGTGAAACCAAAAATATAAACTGCTACTATAAACGAACGCTTCAAACTAGAAGAACAAAATTTGGTGAGCCAAGTGGGATTTGTGTACTTGTCATTACCACCAAGTATCATCAAGATTGGGTGAAAAAATATTTGCTGGTGTTTCGGAAACTCGTTATTTCGTAGAAGCTTGGCCACCCCTCTCAATGAAACTGTTTTTCCACAGTCTGTTTATAGGGCTACTTGAAGAGGAAACAAACCATAGAGACAAAACTGAGAACTCTTTTTTTTTGTCAAGTTTCAAACAGCTACTACAAACCATTTTGGATTTAGAGTTCCAAATTCATCTATCTATATAGGAGAGAACAGAGTGAAACCAAAAATAAAAACTGCTTCTGTAAACAAACGCTTCAACCTAGAGGAAAAAAATTGGGTGAGCCAAGTGGGATTTGAGTACTTGTCATTACCACCAAGTATCATCAAGATTGGGTTAAAAAATATTTGCTGGAATTTCGGAAACTCCTAATTTCTTGGAAGCTTGGCAACCCCTTTCAATGAAAGTGCTTTTCCACAGTCTCTGCTTAGGGCTACTTGAAGAGGAAACAAATCATAGAGACAAAACTGACAACTCATTTATTTTGTTAAGTTTCAAAGAGCTACTACAAACCATGTTGGATTTAGAGTTCCAAATTCATCTATCTATATAAGAGAGAACAGTGTGAAACCTAAATATATAAAACTGCTACTGTAGACGAACGCTTAAACCTAGAAGAACAAAATTTTTTGAGCCAAGTGCGATTTTTGGACTTATCATTACCACCAAGTATCATCAAGATTGGGTGAAAAAATATTTGCTAGTGTTTCGGAAACTCGTTATTTCGTAGAAGCTTGGCAACCCCTCCAAATGAAAGTGATTTTCCACAGTCTGTGCATAGGGCTCCTTGAAGAGGAAACAAACCTTAAAGACAAAACTAAGAAATCCATTATTCTCTCAAGTTTCAAACAGGTACTACAAACCATGTTGGATTTAGAGTTCCAAATTCATCTATCTATATAGGAGAGAACAGAGTGAGACCTAAATATAAAAACTGCTACTGTAGACGAACTCTTAAACCTAGAAAAACAAAATTTGATGGCCAAGTGGGATTTGTGTACTGATCATTACCACCAAGTATCATCAAGATTGGGTGAAAAAATATTTGCTGGTATTTTGGAAACTCGTTATTTCTTAGAAGCTTGGCAACCCCTCTCAATGAAAATGCTTTTCCACAATCTGTACCTAGGGCTACTTTAAGAGCAAACAAACCATAGGGACAACACTGATAACTACTTTTTTTGTCAAGTTTCAAAGAGCTAGACAAACCATGTTGGATTTAGAGTTCCAAATTCATCTGTCTATATAGGAGAGAACAAAGTGAAACCTAAAAATAAAATCTGCTACTGAAAAAGAACGCTTCAACCTAGAAGATCAAAATTTGGGAGCCAAGTGGGATTTGTGTACTTGTCATTACCACCAAGTATCATCAAGATTGGGTGAAAAAGTATTTGCTGGTATTTCTGAAAATCGTAATTTCTTGGAAGCTTGGCAACTCCTTTCGATGAAAGTGCTTTTCCACAATCTCTGCTTAGGGCTACTTGAAGAGGAAACAAATCATAGAGACAACACTGAGAACTCCTTCATTTTGTCAAGTTTCAAAGAGCTACTGCAAAACATGTTGGATTTAGAGTTCCAAATTCATCTATCTCTATAGAGGAGAACAGAATGAACCCTAAATATAAAAACTGCTACTGTAGAAGAACGCTTCAACCTAGAAGAATAAAATTTAGTGAGCCAAGTCGGATTGGTGTACTGATCATTACCACCAAGTATTATCAAGAGTGGGTGAAAAAATATTTGCTGGTATTTCGGAAACTCGTTATTTCTTAGAAGATTGCAACCCCTCTCAATGAAAGTGCTTTTCCACAGTCTGTGCCTAGGGCTACTTGAAGAGTAAACAAACCATAGAGACAAAACTAAGAACTCCTTTATTTTGTCCAGTTTCAAAGAGCAACTAAAAACCATGTTGGATTTAGAGTTCCAAATTCATCTATCTATATAGGAGAGAACAAAGTGAAACCTAAAAATAAAATGTGCTACTGAAAACGAACGCTTCAACCTAGAAGATCAAAATTTGGGAGCCAACTGGGATTTGTGTACTTGTCATTACCACCAAGTATCATCAAGATTGGGTGAAAAAGTATTTGCTGGTATTTCTGAAAATCGTAATTTCTTGGAAGCTTGGCAACTCCTTTCAATGAAAGTGCTTTTCCACAGTCTCTGCTTAGGGCTACATGAAGAGGAATCAAATCATAGAGACAAAACTGAGAACTACTTTTTTTTGTAAAGTTTCAAAGAGCTACTACAAACCAAGTTGGATTTAGAGTTCCAAATTCTTCTATCTATATAAGAGAGAACAGAGTGAAACCTGAAAATAAATACTTCTATTGTAAACGAACGCTTCAACCTAGAAGAACAAAATTTGGTGAGCCAAGTGGGATTTGTGTACTTGTCATTACCACCAAGTATCATCAAGATTGGGTGAAAAAATATTTGCTGGAATTTCAGTAACTCGTAATTTCTTGAAAGCTTGGCAACCCCTTTCAATGGAAGTGCTTTTCCACAGTCTCTGCCTGGGCTACTTGAAGAGAAAACAAATCATAGAGACAAAACGGAGACCTCCTTTATTTTGTCAAGTTTCAAAGATCTACTACAAACCATGTTGGATTTAGAGTTCCAAATTCAGCTATCTATATAGGAGAGAACAGAGGGAAACCTAAAAATATAAACTGCTACTCTAAATGAACGCTTCAACCTAGAAGAACAAAATTTGTTGAGTCAAGTGGGATTTGTGTACCAATCATTACCACCAGGTATCATAAAGTTTGGGTGAAAAAATATTTGCTGGTATTTTGGAAACTCGTTATTTCTTGGAAGCTTGGCAACCTCTTTCATTGAATGTGCTTTTCCACATCTGTGCCTTGGGCTACTTGAAGAGGAAACAAACCCTAGAGACAATACTGAGAACTCCTTTATTTTGTAAAGTTTCAAAGAGCTACTACAAACCATGTTGGATTTAGAGTTCCAAATTCATCTATCTATATAGGAGAGAACAGAGGGAAACTTAAAAAAAATAAACTGCTACTGTAAACGAACGCTTCAACCTAGAAGAACAAAATTTGGTGAGCCAAGTGGGATTTGTGTACTTGTCATTACCACCAAGTATCATCAAGATTGGGGGAAAAAATATTTTCTGGTATTTCGGAAACCCGTAATTTCTTGAAAGCTTGGCAACCCCTTTCAATGGAAGTGCTTTTCCACAGTCTCTGCCTGGGCTACTTGAAGAGAAAACAAATCATAGAGAGAAAACTGAGAACTCCTTTATTTTGTCAAGTTTCAAAGAGCTACTACTAACCATGTTGGATTTAGAGTTCCAAATTCATCTATCTATATAGGAGAGAACAAAGTGAAACCTAAAAATAAAAACTGCTATTGTAAACGTACACTTCAACCTAGAAGAACACAATTTGGTGAGCCAAGTGGGATTTGTGTACTTGTCATTAACACCAAGTATCATCAAGATTGGGTGAAAAACTGTTTGCTGGTATTTCGGAATCTCCTAATTTCTTGGAAGCTTGGCAACCCCTTTCAATGAAAGTTCTTTTCCACACTCTCTGCTTAGGGATACTTGAGTAGGAAACAAATCATAGAGACAAAACTTAGAACTCCTTTATTTTGTCAAGTTTCAAAGAGCTACTACAAACCATGTTGGATTTAGAGTTTCAAATTCATCTATCTATATAGAAGAGAACAGAGGGATACCGAAAATTATAAACTGCTACTGTAAACTAACGCTTCAACCTAGAAGAACACAATTTGGTGAGCCAAGTGGGATTTTTGTACTGATCATTACCACCAGCATCATCAAGATTGGGTGAAAAAAATATTTGCTGGTATTTCAGAAACTCATTGTTTCTTATAAGCTTGGCAACCCCTCTCAATGAAAGTGCTTTTCCACAGATTGTGCCTAGGGCTACTTGAAGAGGAAACAATCCATAGAGACAAAACTGAGAACTCTTTTATTTTGTCAAGTTTCAAAGAGCTACTACAAACTATGTTGGATTTAGAGTTCCAAATTCATCTATCTATATAGGAGAGAACAGAGTGAAACCTAAAAATAAAAAACTGCTACTGTAAACGAACGCTTCAACCTAGAAGAACACAGTTTGGTGAGCCAAGTGGGATTTTTGTACTGATCATTACCACCATGTATCATCAAGATTGCGTGAAAAAAATATTTGCTGGTATTTCAGAAACTCGTTGTTTCTTAGAAGCTTGGCAACCCCTCTCAATGAATGTGCTTGTGCCCAGTCTGTGCCTAGGGCTATTTGAAGAGGAAACAAACCATAGAGACAAAACTGAGTACATTTTTATTTTGTCAAGTTTCAAAGAGCTACTACAAACCATGTTGGATTTAGAGTTCCAAATTCATCTATCTATATACTGAGAGAACAGAGGGAAACCTAAAATATAAACTGCTACTGTAAACAAACGCTTCAACCTAGAAGAACAAAATTTGGTGAGCCAAGTGTGATTTGTGTACTTGTCATTACCACATAGTATCATCAAGATTGTGTGAAAAAATATTTGCTGGTATTTCGGAAACTCGTTATTTCTTAGAAGCCTGGCAACCCCTCTCAATGAAAGTGCTTTTCCACAGTCTTTGACTAGGGCTACTTGAAGAGGAACTTCTTCATTTTGTCAAGTTTCAAAGAGCTACTACAATCCATGTTGGATTTAGAGTCCAAATTCATATATCTATATAAAAAAGATCAGAGTGAAACCTAAAAATAAAAACTGCTACTGTAAAAGAACGCTTCAACCTAGAAGAACACAATTTGGTGAGCCAAGTGGAATTTGTGTACTGATCATTACCAACACGTATCATCAAGATTGGGTGAAAAAATATTTGCTGGTATTTCGGAAACTCGTTATTTCTTAGAAGCTTGGCAACCCCTCTCAATGAATGTGCTTTTCCCCAGTCTGTGCCTAAGGCTATTTGAAGAGGAAACAAACAATAGAGACAAAACTGAGAACTTTTCTATTTTGTCAAGTTTGAAAGAGCTACTACAAACCATGTTGGATTTAGAGTTCCAAATTCATCTATCTATATAGGAGAGAACAGAGGGAAACCAAAAAATATACACTGCTACTGTAAACGAACGCTTCAACCTAGAAGAACAAAATTTGGTGAGCCAATTGGGAATTTTGTACTTGTCATTACTACCAGGTATCATCAAGATTGGGTGAAAAAATATTTGCTGGTATTTCAGAAACTCGTAATTTCTTGGAATCTTGGCAACCCCTTTCAATGAAAGTGCTTTTCCACAGTTTCTGCTTAGGGCTACTTGAAGAGGAAACAAATCATAGAGACAAAACTGAGAACTCCTTTATTTTGTCAGGTTTCAAAGAGCTACTACAAACCATGTTGGAAATAGAGTTCCAAATTCATCTATCTATATGGGAGAGAACAGAGTGAAACCTAAAAATAAAAACTGGTACTGTAAACGAACGCTTCAACCTAGAAGAGCACAATTTGGTGAGCCAAGTGGGATTTGTGTACTTGTCATTACCACCAAGTATCATCATATTTGGGGAAAAAATATTTTCTGGTATTTTGGAAACCCGTAATTTCTTGGAAGCTTGGCAACCCCTTTCAATGGAAGTGCTTTTCCACAGTCTCTGCCTGGGCTACTTGAAGAGAAACCAAATCATAGAGACAAAACTGAGAACTCCTTTATTTTGTCAAGTTTCAAAGAGCTACTACTAACCATGTTGGATTTAGAGTTCCAAATTCATCTATCTATATAGGAGAGAACAGAGTGAAACCTAAAAATAAAAACTGCAACTGTAAACGAACGCTTCAACATAGAAGAAAAAATTTGGTGAGCCAAGTGGGATTTGTGTACTTGTCATTACCACCAAGTATCATCAAGATTGGGTGAAAAAATATTTGCTGGTATTTCGAATACCCGTAATTTCTTGGAAGCTTGGCAACCCCTTTCAATGGAAATGCTTTTCCACAGTCGATGCCTGGGCTACTTGAAGAGGAAACAAATCATAGAGACAAAACTGAGCACTACTTTTTTTGTGAAGTTTCAAAGAGCTACTACAAACCTTGTTGGATTTAGAGTTCCCAATTCATCTATCTATATCGGAGAGAACAAAGTGAAACCTAAAAATAAAAACTGATACTGTAAACGTACACATCAACCTAGAAGAACACAATTTGGTGAGCCAAGTGGGATTTGTGTACTTGTCATTAACACCAAGTATCATCAAGATTGGGTGAAAAACTGTTTGCTGGTATTTCGGAAACTCCAAATTTCTTGGAAGCTTGGCAACCCCTTTCAATGAAAGTGCTTTTCCACAGTCTCTGCTTAGGGATACTTGAGGAGGAAACAAATCATAGAGACAAAACTGAGAACCCATTTATTTTGTCAAGTTTCAAAGAGCTACTACAAACCATGTTGTATTTAGAGTTCCAAATTCATCTATCTATATAGAAGAGAACAGAGGGATACCGAAAAATATAAACGGCTACTGTAAATTAACGCTTCAACCTAGAAAAACAAAATTTGGTGAGTCAAGTGGGATTTGTGTACCGATGATTACCACCAAGTATCATCAAGACTGGGTGAAAAAATATTTGCTGGTATTTCGGAAACTCGTTATTTCTTAGAAGTTGGCAACCCCTTTCAATGAAAGTGCTTTTCCACAGATTGGACCTAGGGCTACTTGAAGAGGAAACAATCCATAGAGACAAAACTGAGAACTCTTTTATTTTGTCAAGTTTCAAAGAGCTACTAGAAACCATGTTGGATTTTGAGTTCCAAATTCATATATCTATATAGGAGAGAACAGAGTGAAACCTAAAAATAAAAACTGCTACTGTAAACGAACGCTTCAACCTAGAAGAACACAATTTGGTGAGCCAAGTGGGATTTTTGTTCTGATCATTACCACCACGTATCATCAAGATTGCATGAAAAAAATATTTGCTGGTATTTCAGAAACTCGTTGTTTCTTAGAAGCTTGGCAACCCCTCTCAATGAATGTGCTTGTGCCCAGTCTGTGCCTAGGGCTACTTGAAGAGGAAACAAACCTTAGAGACAAAACTGAGAACGACATTATTTTGTCAAGTTTCAAAGATCTACTACAAACCATGTTGGATTTAGAGTTCCAAATTCATCTATCTCTATCGAAGAGAACAGAGTGAACCCTAAATATAAAAACTGCTACTGTAGACGAACGCTTCAACCTAGAAGAATAAAATTTAGCGAGCCAAGTGGGATTGGTGTACTGATCATTACCACCAAGTATTATCAAGATTGGGTGAAAAAATATTTGCTGGTGTTTCGGAAACTTGTTATTTCTTAGAAGATTGCAACCCCTCTCAATGAAAGTGCTTTTCCACAGTCTGTGACTAGGGCTACTTGAAAGTAAACAAACCATAGAGACAAAACTGAGAACGCCTTTATTTTTTCAAGTTTCAAATAGCTACTAAAAACCATGTTGGATTTAGAGTTCCAAATTCATCTATCTATATAGAAGAGAACAGATTGAAAGCTAAATATAAAAACTGCTACTGTAGACGAACGCTTCAACCTAGAAAAACAAAATTTGGTGAGCCAAGTGGGTTTGGTGTACTGATTATTAAAACCAAGTATCATAAAGATTGGGTGAAAAAATATTTCCTGGTAATTTGGAAACTCATTATTTCTTAGAAGCTTGCAACCCCTCTCAATGAAAGTGCTTTTCCACAGTCTGTGCCTAGGGCTACTTGAAGAGGAAACACACCATTGAGACAAAAGTGAGAACTCCTTTATTTTGTCAAGTTTCAAGGAGCTACTACAAACCATGTTGGATTTAGATTTCCAAATTCATCTATCTATATAGGAGAGAACAAAGTGAAACCGAAAAATAAAAACTGCTACTGTAAACGAATGCTTCAACCGAGAAGAACAAAATTTGGTGAGCCAAGTGGGATTTGTGTAGTTGTCATTACCACCACTTATCATCAAGATTGGGTGAAAAAGTATTTGCTGGTATTTCGGAAAATCGTAATTTCTTGGAAGCTTGGCAACCTCTTTCAATGAAAGTGCTTTTTCACAGTCTCTGCTTAGGGCTACTTGAAGAGGAAACAAATCATAGAGACAAAACTGAGAACTACTTTTTTTGTCAAGTTTCAAAGAGCTAGTACAAACCATGTTGGATTTAGAGTTCCAAATTCATCTATCTATATAGGAGAGAACAAAGTGAAACCTAAAAATAAAAACTGCTATTGAAAACGAACGCTTCAACTTAGAAGAACAAAATTTGGGAGCCAAGTGGGATTTGTGTACTTGTCATTACCACCAAGTATCATCAAGATTGGGTGAAAAAGTATTTGCTGGTATTTCGGAAAATCGTAATTTCTTGGAAGCTTGGCAACTTCTTTCAATGAAAGTCCTTTTCAACAGTCTGTGCCTAGGGATACTTGAAGAGGAAACAAAAAATAGAGACAAAACTGAGAACTCCTTTATTTTTCAAGTTTCAAAGAGCTACTACAAACCATGTTGGATTTAGAGTTCCAAATTCATCTATCTATATAGAAGAGAACAGAGGGATACCGAAAATTATAAACTGCTACTGTAAACTAACGCTTCAACCTAGAAGAACCCAATTTGGTGAGCCAAGTGGGATTTTTGTACTGATCATTACCACCAGTATCATCAAGATTGGGTGAAAAAAATATTTGCTGGTATTTCAGAAACTCGTTGTTTCTTATAAGCTTGGCAACCCCTCTCAATGAAAGTGCTTTTCCACAGATTGTGCCTAGGGCTACTTGAAGAGGAAACAATCCATAGAGACAAAACTGAGAACTCTTTTATTTTGTCAAGTTTCAAAGAGCTACTACAAACTATGTTGGATTTAGAGTTCCAAATTCATCTATCTATATAGGAGAGAACAGAGTGAAACCTAAAAATAAAAACTGCTACTGTAAACGAACGCTTCAACCTAGAAGAACACAATTTGGTGAGCCAAGTGGGATTTTTGTACTGATCATTACCACCACGTATCATCAAGATTGCGTGAAAAAAATATTTGCTGGTATTTCAGAAACTCGTTGTTTCTTAGAAGCTTGGCAACCCCTCTCAATGAATGTGCTTGTGCCCAGTCTGTGCCTAGGGCTATTTGAAGAGGAAACAAACCATAGAGACAAAACTGAGTACATTTTTATTTTGTCAAGTTTCAAAGAGCTACTACAAACCATGTTGGGTTTAGAGTTCCAAATTCATATATCTATATAGGAGAGAACAGAGGGAAACCTAAAAATAAAAACTGCTCTTGTAAACGAACGCTTCAACCTAGAAGAGCAAAACTTGGTGAGCCAAGTGGGATTTGTGTACTTGTAATTACCACCAAGTATCATCAAGATTGTGTGAAAAAATATTTGCTGGTATTTCGGAAACCCGTAATTTTTTTTGATTGGCAAAACCCTTTCAATGAAAGTGCTTTTCCACAGTCTCTGCTTAGGGCTACTTGAAGAGGAAACAAGTCATAGAGACAAAACTGAGAACTCCTTTATTTTGTCAAGTTTCAAAGAGCTACTACAAACCATGTTGGATTTAGAGTTCCAAATTCATCTATCTATATAGGAGAGAACAGAGGGAAACCTAAAATATAAACTGCTACTGTAAACAAACGCTTCAACCTAGAAGAACAAAATTTGGTGAGCCAAGTGTGATTTGTGTACTTGTCATTACCACCTAGTATCATCAAGATTGTGTGAAAAAATATTTGCTGGTATTTCGGAAACTCGTTATTTCTTAGAAGCCTGGCAACACCTCTCAATGAAAGTGCTTTTCCACAGTCTTTGACTAGGGCTACTTGAAGAGGAACTTCTTCATTTTGTCAAGTTTCAAAGAGCTACTACAATCCATGTTGGATTTAGAGTCCAAATTCATATATCTATATAAAAAAGGTCAGAGTGAAACCTAAAAATAAAAACTGCTACTGTAAACGAACGCTTCAACCTAGAAGAACACAATTTGGTGAGCCAAGTGGGATTTGTATACTGATCATTACCACCACGTATCATCAAGATTGGGTGAAAATATATTTGCTGGTATTTCGGAAACTCGTTATTTCTTAGAAGCTTGGCAACCCCACTCAATGAATGTGCTTTTCCCCAGTCTGTGCCTAGGGCTATTTGAAGAGGAAACAAACAATAGAGACAAAAGTGAGAACTTTTCTATTTTGTCAAGTTTCAAAGAGCTACTACAAACCATGTTGGATTTAGAGTTCCAAATTCATCTATCTATATAGGAGAGAACAGAGGGAAACCTAAAAATATAAACTGCTACTGTAAACGAACGCTTCAACCTAGAAGAACAAAATTTGGTGAGCCAATTGGTATTGTGTACTTGTCATTACAATCAAGTATCATCAAGATTGGGTGAAAAAATATTTGCTCGTATTTCGGAAACTCGTAATTTCTTGGAAGCTTGGCAACCCCTTTCAATGAAAGTGCTTTTCCACAGTCTCTGCTTAGGGCTACTTGAAGAGGAAACAAATCATAGAGACAAAACTGAGAACTCCTTTATTTTGTCAAGTTTCAAAGAGCTACTACAAACCATGTTGGATTTAGAGTTCCAAATTCTTCTATCTATGTAGGAGAGAACAGAGTGAAACGTAAATATAAAAACTGCTATGTAGACGAACGTTTCAACCTAGAAAAACAAAGTTTTTTGAGATAAGTGAGATTTGTGTATTGATTATTACCACCAAGTATCATCAAGATTGGGTGAAAAAATATTTGCTGGTATTTCGGAAACTCGTTATTTCTTAGAAGCTTGGGAAACCCTCTCAATGAAAGAGCTTTTCCACAGTCTGTGCCTAGGGCTACTTGAAGAGGAAACAAACCATAGAGACAAAACTGAGAACTCCTTTATTTTGTCAAGTTTCAAAGTGGTACTACAAACCATGATGGATGTAGAGTTCCAAATTCATCTATCTATGTAGGAGAGAACAGAGTGAAACCTAAAAATAAAAACTGCTACTGTAAACGAACGCTTCAACCTAGAAGAACAAAATTTGATGAGCCAAGTGGGATTTGTGTACTTGTCATTACCACCACGTATCATCAAGATTGGGTGAAACAGTATTTGCTGGTATTTCGGAAACTAGTAATTTCTTGGAAGCTTGGCAACTACTTTAAATGAAAATTCTTTTCCACAGTCTCTGCTTAGGGCTACTCAAATAGAAAATAAATCATAGAGAGAAAACTGAGAACTCCTTTATTTTCTCAAGTTTCAAAGAGCTACTACAAACCATGTTGGATTTAGAGTTCCAAATTCATCTATCTATATAAAAAAGAACAGAGTGAAACCTAAAAATAAAAAAACTGCTACTGTAAACGAACGCTTCAACCTAGAAGAATAAAATTTCGTGAGCCAAGTGGGATTTGTGTACTTGTCATTACCACCAAGTATCATCAAGATTGGGTGAAAAAATATTTGCTGGTATTTCGGAAACCCGTAATTTCTTGGAAGTTGGCAACCCCTTTCAATGGAAGTGCTTTTCCACAGTCTGTGTCTGGGCTAATTGAAGAGGAAACAAATCATAGAGACAAAACTGAGCACTACTTTTTTTGTCAAGTTTCAAAGAGATACTATAAACCATGTTGGATTTTAGAGTTCCAAATTCATCTATCTATATAGGAGAGAAAAGAGTGAAACCTAAAAATAAAAACTGCTACTGTAAACGAACGCTTCAACCTAGAAGAACAAAATTTGGTTAGCCAAGTGGGATGTGTGTACATGTCATTACCACCAAGTATCATCAAGATTGGGTGAAAAAATATTTGCTCGTATTTCGGAAACTCGTAATATCTTGTAAGCTTGGCAACCCCTTTCAATGTAAGTGCTTGTCCACAGTCTCTGCTTAGGGCTACTTGAAGATGAAACAAATCATAGGGACAAAACTGAGAACTTTTTTATTTTGTCAAGTTTAAAAGAGCTACTACAAACCATGTTGGATTTAGATTTCCAAATTCATCTATCTATATAGGAGAGAACAAAGTGAAACCGAAAAATAAAAACTGCTACTGTAAACGAATGCTTCAACCGAGAAGAACAAAATTTGGTGAGCCAAGTGGGATTTGTGTAGTTGTCATTACCACCACTTATTATCAAGATTGGGTGAAAAAGTATTTGCTGGTATTTCGGAAAATCGTAATTTCTTGGAAGCTTGGCAACCTCTTTCAATGAAAGTGCTTTTTCACAGTCTCTGCTTAGGGCTACTTGAAGAGGAAACAAATCATAGAGACAAAACTGAGAACTACTTTTTTTGTCAAGTTCAAAGAGCTAGTACAAACCATGTTGGATTTAGAGTTCCAAATTCATCTATCTATATAGGAGAGAACAAAGTGAAACCTAAAAATAAAAACGGCTATTGAAAACGAACGCTTCAACTTAGAAGAACAAAATTTGGGAGCCAAGTGGATTTGTGTACTTGTCATTACCACCAAGTATCATCAAGATTGGGTGAAAAAGTATTTGCTGGTATTTCGGAAAATCGTAATTTCTTGGAAGCTTGGCAACTTCTTTCAATGAAAGTCCTTTTCAACAGTCTGTGCCTAGGGATACTTGAAGAGGAAACAAAAAATAGAGACAAAACTGAGAACTCCTTTATTTTTCAAGTTTCAAAGAGCTACTACAAACCATGTTGGATTTAGAGTTCCAAATTCATCTATCTATATAGAAGAGAACAGAGGGATACCGAAAATTATAAACTGCTACTGTAAACTAACGCTTCAACCTAGAAGAACCCAATTTGGTGAGCCAAGTGGGATTTTTGTACTGATCATTACCACCAGTATCATCAAGATTGGGTGAAAAAAATATTTGCTGGTATTTCAGAAACTCGTTGTTTCTTATAAGCTTGGCAACCCCTCTCAATGAAAGTGCTTTTCCACAGATTGTGCCTAGGGCTACTTGAAGAGGAAACAATCCATAGAGACAAAACTGAGAACTCTTTTATTTTGTCAAGTTTCAAAGAGCTACTACAAACTATGTTGGATTTAGAGTTCCAAATTCATCTATCTATATAGGAGAGAACAGAGTGAAACCTAAAAATAAAAACTGCTACTGTAAACGAACGCTTCAACCTAGAAGAACACAATTTGGTGAGCCAAGTGGGATTTTTGTACTGATCATTACCACCACGTATCATCAAGATTGCGTGAAAAAAATATTTGCTGGTATTTCAGAAACTCGTTGTTTCTTAGAAGCTTGGCAACCCCTCTCAATGAATGTGCTTGTGCCCAGTCTGTGCCTAGGGCTATTTGAAGAGGAAACAAACCATAGAGACAAAACTGAGTACATTTTTATTTTGTCAAGTTTCAAAGAGCTACTACAAACCATGTTGGGTTTAGAGTTCCAAATTCATATATCTATATAGGAGAGAACAGAGGGAAACCTAAAAATAAAAACTGCTCTTGTAAACGAACGCTTCAACCTAGAAGAGCAAAACTTGGTGAGCCAAGTGGGATTTGTGTACTTGTAATTACCACCAAGTATCATCAAGATTGTGTGAAAAAATATTTGCTGGTATTTCGGAAACCCGTAATTTTTTTGATTGGCAAAACCCTTTCAATGAAAGTGCTTTTCCACAGTCTCTGCTTAGGCCTACTTGAAGAGGAAACAAGTCATAGAGACAAAACTGAGAACTCCTTTATTTTGTCAAGTTTCAAAGAGCTACTACAAACCATGTTGGATTTAGAGTTCCAAATTCATCTATCTATATAGGAGAGAACAGAGGGAAACCTAAAATATAAACTGCTACTGTAAACAAACGCTTCAACCTAGAAGAACAAAATTTGGTGAGCCAAGTGTGATTTGTGTACTTGTCATTACCACCTAGTATCATCAAGATTGTGTGAAAAAAATATTTCCTGGTATTTCGGAAACTCGTTATTTCTTAGAAGCCTGGCAACACCTCTCAATGAAAGTGCTTTTCCACAGTCTTTGACTAGGGCTACTTGAAGAGGAACTTCTTCATTTTGTCAAGTTTCAAAGAGCTACTACAATCCATGTTGGATTTAGAGTCCAAATTCATATATCTATATAAAAAAGGTCAGAGTGAAACCTAAAAATAAAAACTGCTACTGTAAACGAACGCTTCAACCTAGAAGAACACAATTTGGTGAGCCAAGTGGGATTTGTATACTGATCATTACCACCACGTATCATCAAGATTGGGTGAAAATATATTTGCTGGTATTTCGGAAACTCGTTATTTCTTAGAAGCTTGGCAACCCCACTCAATGAATGTGCTTTTCCCCAGTCTGTGCCTAGGGCTATTTGAAGAGGAAACAAACAATAGAGACAAAAGTGAGAACTTTTCTATTTTGTCAAGTTTCAAAGAGCTACTACAAACCATGTTGGATTTAGAGTTCCAAATTCATCTATCTATATAGGAGAGAACAGAGGGAAACCTAAAAATATAAACTGCTACTGTAAACGAACGCTTCAACCTAGAAGAACAAAATTTGGTGAGCCAATTGGTATTGTGTACTTGTCATTACAATCAAGTATCATCAAGATTGGGTGAAAAAATATTTGCTCGTATTTCGGAAACTCGTAATTTCTTGGAAGCTTGGCAACCCCTTTCAATGAAAGTGCTTTTCCACAGTCTCTGCTTAGGGCTACTTGAAGAGGAAACAAATCATAGAGACAAAACTGAGAACTCCTTTATTTTGTCAAGTTTCAAAGAGCTACTACAAACCATGTTGGATTTAGAGTTCCAAATTCTTCTATCTATGTAGGAGAGAACAGAGTGAAACGTAAATATAAAAACTGCTATGTAGACGAACGTTTCAACCTAGAAAAACAAAGTTTTTTGAGATAAGTGAGATTTGTGTATTGATTATTACCACCAAGTATCATCAAGATTGGGTGAAAAAATATTTGCTGGTATTTCGGAAACTCGTTATTTCTTAGAAGCTTGGGAAACCCTCTCAATGAAAGAGCTTTTCCACAGTCTGTGCCTAGGGCTACTTGAAGAGGAAACAAACCATAGAGACAAAACTGAGAACTCCTTTATTTTGTCAAGTTTCAAAGTGGTACTACAAACCATGATGGATGTAGAGTTCCAAATTCATCTATCTATGTAGGAGAGAACAGAGTGAAACCTAAAAATAAAAACTGCTACTGTAAACGAACGCTTCAACCTAGAAGAACAAAATTTGATGAGCCAAGTGGGATTTGTGTACTTGTCATTACCACCACGTATCATCAAGATTGGGTGAAACAGTATTTGCTGGTATTTCGGAAACTAGTAATTTCTTGGAAGCTTGGCAACTACTTTAAATGAAAATTCTTTTCCACAGTCTCTGCTTAGGGCTACTCAAATAGAAAATAAATCATAGAGAGAAAACTGAGAACTCCTTTATTTTCTCAAGTTTCAAAGAGCTACTACAAACCATGTTGGATTTAGAGTTCCAAATTCATCTATCTATATAAAAAAGAACAGAGTGAAACCTAAAAATAAAAAAACTGCTACTGTAAACGAACGCTTCAACCTAGAAGAATAAAATTTCGTGAGCCAAGTGGGATTTGTGTACTTGTCATTACCACCAAGTATCATCAAGATTGGGTGAAAAAATATTTGCTGGTATTTCGGAAACCCGTAATTTCTTGGAAGTTGGCAACCCCTTTCAATGGAAGTGCTTTTCCACAGTCTGTGTCTGGGCTAATTGAAGAGGAAACAAATCATAGAGACAAAACTGAGCACTACTTTTTTTGTCAAGTTTCAAAGAGATACTATAAACCATGTTGGATTTAGAGTTCCAAATTCATCTATCTATATAGGAGAGAAAAGAGTGAAACCTAAAAATAAAAACTGCTACTGTAAACGAACGCTTCAACCTAGAAGAACAAAATTTGGTTAGCCAAGTGGGATGTGTGTACATGTCATTACCACCAAGTATCATCAAGATTGGGTGAAAAAATATTTGCTCGTATTTCGGAAACTCGTAATTTCTTGTAAGCTTGGCAACCCCTTTCAATGTAAGTGCTTGTCCACAGTCTCTGCTTAGGGCTACTTGAAGATGAAACAAATCATAGGGACAAAACTGAGAACTTTTTTATTTTGTCAAGTTTAAAAGAGCTACTACAAACCATGTTGGATTTAGATTTCCAAATTCATCTATCTATATAGGAGAGAACAAAGTGAAACCGAAAAATAAAAACTGCTACTGTAAACGAATGCTTCAACCGAGAAGAACAAAATTTGGTGAGCCAAGTGGGATTTGTGTAGTTGTCATTACCACCACTTATTATCAAGATTGGGTGAAAAAGTATTTGCTGGTATTTCGGAAAATCGTAATTTCTTGGAAGCTTGGCAACCTCTTTCAATGAAAGTGCTTTTTCACAGTCTCTGCTTAGGGCTACTTGAAGAGGAAACAAATCATAGAGACAAAACTGAGAACTACTTTTTTTGTCAAGTTTCAAAGAGCTAGTACAAACCATGTTGGATTTAGAGTTCCAAATTCATCTATCTATATAGGAGAGAACAAAGTGAAACCTAAAAATAAAAACGGCTATTGAAAACGAACGCTTCAACTTAGAAGAACAAAATTTGGGAGCCAAGTGGGATTTGTGTACTTGTCATTACCACCAAGTATCATCAAGATTGGGTGAAAAAGTATTTGCTGGTATTTCGGAAAATCGTAATTTCTTGGAAGCTTGGCAACTTCTTTCAATGAAAGTCCTTTTCAACAGTCTGTGCCTAGGGATACTTGAAGAGGAAACAAAAAATAGAGACAAAACTGAGAACTCCTTTATTTTTCAAGTTTCAAAGAGCTACTACAAACCATGTTGGATTTAGAGTTCCAAATTCATCTATCTATATAGAAGAGAACAGAGGGATACCGAAAATTATAAACTGCTACTGTAAACTAACGCTTCAACCTAGAAGAACACAATTTGGTGAGCCAAGTGGGATTTTTGTACTGATCATTACCACCAGTATCATCAAGATTGGGTGAAAAAAATATTTGCTGGTATTTCAGAAACTCGTTGTTTCTTATAAGCTTGGCAACCCCTCTCAATGAAAGTGCTTTTCCACAGATTGTGCCTAGGGCTACTTGAAGAGGAAACAATCCATAGAGACAAAACTGAGAACTCTTTTATTTTGTCAAGTTTCAAAGAGCTACTACAAACTATGTTGGATTTAGAGTTCCAAATTCATCTATCTATATAGGAGAGAACAGAGTGAAACCTAAAAATAAAAACTGCTACTGTAAACGAACGCTTCAACCTAGAAGAACACAATTTGGTGAGCCAAGTGGGATTTTTGTACTGATCATTACCACCACGTATCATCAAGATTGCGTGAAAAAAATATTTGCTGGTATTTCAGAAACTCGTTGTTTCTTAGAAGCTTGGCAACCCCTCTCAATGAATGTGCTTGTGCCCAGTCTGTGCCTAGGGCTATTTGAAGAGGAAACAAACCATAGAGACAAAACTGAGTACATTTTTATTTTGTCAAGTTTCAAAGAGCTACTACAAACCATGTTGGGTTTAGAGTTCCAAATTCATATATCTATATAGGAGAGAACAGAGGGAAACCTAAAAATAAAAACTGCTCTTGTAAACGAACGCTTCAACCTAGAAGAGCAAAACTTGGTGAGCCAAGTGGGATTTGTGTACTTGTAATTACCACCAAGTATCATCAAGATTGTGTGAAAAAATATTTGCTGGTATTTCGGAAACCCATAATTTTTTTTGATTGGCAAAACCCTTTCAATGAAAGTGCTTTTCCACAGTCTCTGCTTAGGCCTACTTGAAGAGGAAACAAGTCATAGAGACAAAACTGAGAACTCCTTTATTTTGTCAAGTTTCAAAGAGCTACTACAAACCATGTTGGATTTAGAGTTCCAAATTCATCTATCTATATAGGAGAGAACAGAGGGAAACCTAAAATATAAACTGCTACTGTAAACAAACGCTTCAACCTAGAAGAACAAAATTTGGTGAGCCAAGTGTGATTTGTGTACTTGTCATTACCACCTAGTATCATCAAGATTGTGTGAAAAAATATTTCCTGGTATTTCGGAAACTCGTTATTTCTTAGAAGCCTGGCAACACCTCTCAATGAAAGTGCTTTTCCACAGTCTTTGACTAGGGCTACTTGAAGAGGAACTTCTTCATTTTGTCAAGTTTCAAAGAGCTACTACAATCCATGTTGGATTTAGAGTCCAAATTCATATATCTATATAAAAAAGGTCAGAGTGAAACCTAAAAATAAAAACTGCTACTGTAAACGAACGCTTCAACCTAGAAGAACACAATTTGGTGAGCCAAGTGGGATTTGTATACTGATCATTACCACCACGTATCATCAAGATTGGGTGAAAATATATTTGCTGGTATTTCGGAAACTCGTTATTTCTTAGAAGCTTGGCAACCCCACTCAATGAATGTGCTTTTCCCCAGTCTGTGCCTAGGGCTATTTGAAGAGGAAACAAACAATAGAGACAAAAGTGAGAACTTTTCTATTTTGTCAAGTTTCAAAGAGCTACTACAAACCATGTTGGATTTAGAGTTCCAAATTCATCTATCTATATAGGAGAGAACAGAGGGAAACCTAAAAATATAAACTGCTACTGTAAACGAACGCTTCAACCTAGAAGAACAAAATTTGGTGAGCCAATTGGTATTGTGTACTTGTCATTACAATCAAGTATCATCAAGATTGGGTGAAAAAATATTTGCTCGTATTTTGGAAACTCGTAATTTCTTGGAAGCTTGGCAACCCCTTTCAATGAAAGTGCTTTTCCACAGTCTCTGCTTAGGGCTACTTGAAGAGGAAACAAATCATAGAGACAAAACTGAGAACTCCTTTATTTTGTCAAGTTTCAAAGAGCTACTACAAACCATGTTGGATTTAGAGTTCCAAATTCTTCTATCTATGTAGGAGAGAACAGAGTGAAACGTAAATATAAAAACTGCTATGTAGACGAACGTTTCAACCTAGAAAAACAAAGTTTTTTGAGATAAGTGAGATTTGTGTATTGATTATTACCACCAAGTATCATCAAGATTGGGTGAAAAAATATTTGCTGGTATTTCGGAAACTCGTTATTTCTTAGAAGCTTGGGAAACCCTCTCAATGAAAGAGCTTTTCCACAGTCTGTGCCTAGGGCTACTTGAAGAGGAAACAAACCATAGAGACAAAACTGAGAACTCCTTTATTTTGTCAAGTTTCAAAGTGGTACTACAAACCATGATGGATGTAGAGTTCCAAATTCATCTATCTATGTAGGAGAGAACAGAGTGAAACCTAAAAATAAAAACTGCTACTGTAAACGAACGCTTCAACCTAGAAGAACAAAATTTGATGAGCCAAGTGGGATTTGTGTACTTGTCATTACCACCACGTATCATCAAGATTGGGTGAAACAGTATTTGCTGGTATTTCCGAAAATAGTAATTTCTTGGAAGCTTGGCAACTACTTTAAATGAAAATTCTTTTCCACAGTCTCTGCTTAGGGCTACTCAAATAGAAAATAAATCATAGAGAGAAAACTGAGAACTCCTTTATTTTCTCAAGTTTCAAAGAGCTACTACAAACCATGTTGGATTTAGAGTTCCAAATTCATCTATCTATATAGGAGAGAACAGAGTGAAACCTAAAAATAAAAAAACTGCTACTGTAAACGAACGCTTCAACCTAGAAGAATAAAATTTCGTGAGCCAAGTGGGATTTGTGTACTTGTCATTACCACCAAGTATCATCAAGATTGGGTGAAAAAATATTTGCTGGTATTTCGGAAACCCGTAATTTCTTGGAAGTTGGCAACCCCTTTCAATGGAAGTGCTTTTCCACAGTCTGTGTCTGGGCTAATTGAAGAGGAAACAAATCATAGAGACAAAACTGAGCACTACTTTTTTTGTCAAGTTTCAAAGAGATACTATAAACCATGTTGGATTTAGAGTTCCAAATTCATCTATCTATATAGGAGAGAAAAGAGTGAAACCTAAAAATAAAAACTGCTACTGTAAACGAACGCTTCAACCTAGAAGAACAAAATTTGGTTAGCCAAGTGGGATGTGTGTACATGTCATTACCACCAAGTATCATCAAGATTGGGTGAAAAAATATTTGCTCGTATTTCGGAAACTCGTAATTTCTTGTAAGCTTGGCAACCCCTTTCAATGTAAGTGCTTGTCCACAGTCTCTGCTTAGGGCTACTTGAAGATGAAACAAATCATAGGGACAAAACTGAGAACTTTTTTATTTTGTCAAGTTTAAAAGAGCTACTACAAACCATGTTGGATTTAGAGTTCCAAATTTATCTATCTATATAGGAGAGAACAGAGGGAAACCTAAAAATAAACACTGCTACTGTAAACGACCGCTTCAACCTAGAAGAGCAAAATTTGGTGAGCCATGTGGGATTTGTGTACTTGTCATTACCACCAAGTATCATCAAGATTGGGTGAAAAAATATTTGCTGGTATTTCTCAAACCCGTAATTTATTGGGAGCTTGGGAGAGCCTTTCAATGAAAGTGCTTTTCCACAGTCTCTGCTTAGGGCTACTTGAAGAGGAAACAAATCATAGAGACAAAACTGAGAACTCCTTTATTTTGTCAAGTTTCAAAGAGCTACTACAAACGATGTTGGATTTAGAGTTCCAAATTCATCTATCTATATAGGAGAGAACAGAGGGAAACCTAAAAATATAAACTGCTACTGTAAACGAACGCTTCAACCTAGAAGAACACTATTTGGTGAGCCAAGTGGGATTTGTGTACTGATCATTACCAAAACGTACCATCAAGATTGCATGAAAAAATATTTAATGGTATTTCAGAAACTCGTTATTTCTTAGAAGCTTTTCAACCCCTCTCAATGAATGTGCTTTTCCCCAGTCTGTACCAAGGCTATTTGAAGAGGAAACAAACCATAGAGACAAAACTGAGGACATTTTTATTTTGTCAAGTTTCAAAGAGCTACTACAAACCATGTTGGATTTAGAGTTCCAAATTCATCTATCTATATGGGAGAGAACAGAGGGAAACCTAAAAATGAAAACTGCTCTTGTAAACGAACGCTTCAAAGTAGAAGAGCAAAATTTGGTGAGCCAAGTGGGATTTGTGTACTTGTAATTACCACCAAGTATCATCAAGATTGGGTGAAAAAATATTTCCTGGTATTTCGGAAACCCGTAATTTTTTGTTAGCTTGGGAAACCCTTTCAATGAAAGTGCTTTTCCACAATCTCTGCTTAGGGCTACTTGAAGAGGAAACAAATCATAGAGATAAAACTGAGAACTCCTTTATTTTGTCAAGTTTCAAAGAGCTACTACAAACCATGTTGGATTTAGAGTTCCAAATTCATCTATTTATATAGGAGAGAACAGAGGGACACATAAAAATATAAAATGCAACTGTAAACGAACGCTTCAACTTAGAAGAACCAAACTTGGTGAGTCAAGTGGGATTTGTGTACTGATCATTACCACCAGTATCATCAAGATTGGGTAAAAAAATATTTGCTGGTATTTTGGAAACTCGTTGTTTCTTATAAGCTTGGCAACCCCTCTCAATGAAAGTGCTTTTCCACAGATTGTGCCTAGGGCTACTTGAAGAGGAAACAATCCATAGAGACAAAACTGAGAACTCTTTTATTTTGTCAAGTTTCAAAGAGCTACTACAAACCATGTTGGATTTAGAGTTCCAAATTCATCTATCTATATAGGAGACAACAGAGTGAAACCTAAAAATAAAAACTGCTACTGTAAACGAACGCTTCAACCTAGAAGAACACAATTTGGTGAGCCAAGTGGGATTTTTGTACTGATCATTACCACCACGTATCATCAAGATTGCGTGAAAAAAATACTTGCTGGTATTTCAGAAACTCGTTGTTTCTTAGAAGCTTGGCAACCCCTCTCAATGAATGTGCTTGTGCCCAGTCTGTTCCTAGGGCTATTTGAAGAGGAAACAAACCATAGAGACAAAACTGAGTACATTTTTATTTTGTCAAGTTTCAAAGAGCTACTACAAACCATGTTGGGTTTAGAGTTCCAAATTCATATATCTATATAGGAGAGAACAGAGGGAAACCTAAAAATAAAAACTGCGCTTGTAAACGAACGCTTCAACCTAGAAGAGCAAAATTTGGTGGGCCAAGTGGGATTTGTGTACTTGTAATTACCACCAAGTATCATCAAGATTGGGTGAAAAAATATTTGCTGGTATTTCGGAAACCCGTAATTTTTTTTGATTGGCAAAACCCTTTCAATGAAAGTGCTTTTCCACAGTCTCTGCTTAGGGCTACTTGAAGAGGAAACAAGTCATAGAGACAAAACTGAGAACTCCTTTATTTTGTCAAGTTTCAAAGAGCTACTACAAACCATGTTGGATTTAGAGTTCCAAATTCATCTATCTATATAGGAGAGAACAGAGGGAAACCTAAAAATAAACACTGCTACTGTAAACGACCGCTTCAACCTAGAAGAGCAAAATTTGGTGAGCCATGTGGGATTTGTGTACTTGTCATTACCACCAAGTATCATCAAGATTGGGTGAAAAAAATATTTGCTGGTATTTCTCAAACCCGTAATTTATTGGGAGCTTGGAGAGCCTTTCAATGAAAGTGCTTTTCCACAGTCTCTGCTTAGGGCTACTTGAAGAGGAAACAAATCATAGAGACAAAACTGAGAACTCCATTATTTTGTCAAGTTTCAAAGAGCTCCTACAAACGATGTTGGATTTAGAGTTCCAAATTCATCTATCTATATAAGAGAGATCAGAGGGACACCTAAAATTATAAACTGCTACTGTAAACGAATGCTTCAACCTAGAAGAACACTATTTGGTGAGCCAAGTGGGATTTGTGTACTGATCATTACCAAAACGTATCATCAAGATTGCGTGAAAAAATATTTAATGGTATTTCAGAAACTCGTTATTTCTTAGAAGCTTTTCAACCCCTCTCAATGAATGTGCTTTTCCCCAGTCTGTACCAAGGCTTTTTGAAGAGGAAACAAACCATAGAGACAAAACTGAGAACTCTTTTATTTTGTCAAGTTTCAAAGACCTACTACAAACCATGTTGGATTTAGAGTTCCAAATTCATCTATCTATATAAGAGAGAACAGAGTGAAACGTAAATATAAAAACTGCTATGTAGACGAACGTTTCAACCTAGAAAAACAAAGTTTTTTGAGATAAGTGAGATTTGTGTATTGATTATTACCACCAAGTATCATCAAGATTGGGTGAAAAAATATTTGCTGGTATTTCGGAAACTCGTTATTTCTTAGAAGCTTGGGAAACCCTCTCAATGAAAGAGCTTTTCCACAGTCTGTGCCTAGGGCTACTTGAAGAGGAAACAAACCATAGAGACAAAACTGAGAACTCCTTTATTTTGTCAAGTTTCAAAGTGGTACTACAAACCATGATGGATGTAGAGTTCCAAATTCATCTATCTATGTAGGAGAGAACAGAGTGAAACCTAAAAATAAAAACTGCTACTGTAAACGAACGCTTCAACCTAGAAGAACAAAATTTGATGAGCCAAGTGGGATTTGTGTACTTGTCATTACCACCACGTATCATCAAGATTGGGTGAAACAGTATTTGCTGGTATTTCCGAAAATAGTAATTTCTTGGAAGCTTGGCAACTACTTTAAATGAAAATTCTTTTCCACAGTCTCTGCTTAGGGCTACTCAAATAGAAAATAAATCATAGAGAGAAAACTGAGAACTCCTTTATTTTCTCAAGTTTCAAAGAGCTACTACAAACCATGTTGGATTTAGAGTTCCAAATTCATCTATCTATATAAAAAAGAACAGAGTGAAACCTAAAAATAAAAAAACTGCTACTGTAAACGAACGCTTCAACCTAGAAGAATAAAATTTCGTGAGCCAAGTGGGATTTGTGTACTTGTCATTACCACCAAGTATCATCAAGATTGGGTGAAAAAATATTTGCTGGTATTTCGGAAACCCGTAATTTCTTGGAAGTTGGCAACCCCTTTCAATGGAAGTGCTTTTCCACAGTCTGTGTCTGGGCTAATTGAAGAGGAAACAAATCATAGAGACAAAACTGAGCACTACTTTTTTTGTCAAGTTTCAAAGAGATACTACAAACCATGTTGGATTTAGAGTTCCAAATTCATCTATCTATATAGGAGAGAAAAGAGTGAAACCTAAAAATAAAAACTGCTACTGTAAACGAACGCTTCAACCTAGAAGAACAAAGTTTGGTTAGCCAAGTGGGATGTGTGTACATGTCATTACCACCAAGTATCATCAAGATTGGGTGAAAAAATATTTGCTCGTATTTCGGAAACTCGTAATTTCTTGTAAGCATGGCAACCCCTTTCAATGTAAGTGCTTGTCCACAGTCTCGGCTTAGGGCTACTTGAAGATGAAACAAATCATAGAGACAAAACTGAGAACTTTTTTATTTTGTCAAGTTTAAAAGAGCTACTACAAACCATGTTGGATTTAGAGTTCCAAATTCATCTATCTATATAGGAGAGAACAGAGGGAAACCTAAAAATAAACACTGCTACTGTAAACGACCGCTTCAACCTAGAAGAGCAAAATTTGGTGAGCCATGTGGGATTTGTGTACTTGTCATTTCCACCAAGTATCATCAAGATTGGGTGAAAAAATATTTGCTGGTATTTCTCCAACCCGTAATTTATTGGGAGCTTGGGAGAGCCTTTCAATGAAAGTGCTTTTCCACAGTCTCTGCTTAGGGCTACTTGAAGAGGAAACAAATCGTAGAGACAAAACTGAGAACTCCTTTATTTTGTCAAGTTTCAAAGAGCTACTACAAACGATGTTGGATTTAGAGTTCCAAATTCATCTATCTATATAGGAGAGAACAGAGGGAAACCTAAAAATATAAACTGCTACTGTAAACGAACGCTTCAACCTAGAAGAACACTATTTGGTGAGCCAAGTGGGATTTGTGTACTGATCATTACCAAAACGTACCATCAAGATTGCATGAAAAAATATTTAATGGTATTTCAGAAACTCGTTATTTCTTAGAAGCTTTTCAACCCCTCTCAATGAATGTGCTTTTCCCCAGTCTGTACCAAGGCTATTTGAAGAGGAAACAAACCATAGAGACAAAACTGAGCACATTTTTATTTTGTCAAGTTTCAAAGAGCTACTACAAACCATGTTGGATTTAGAGTTCCAAATTCATCTATCTATATGGGAGAGAACAGAGGGAAACCTAAAAATGAAAACTGCTCTTGTAAACGAACGCTTCAAAGTAGAAGAGCAAAATTTGGTGAGCCAAGTGGGATTTGTGTACTTGTAATTACCACCAAGTATCATCAAGATTGGGTGAAAAAATATTTCCTGGTATTTAGGAAACCCGTAATTTTTTGTTAGCTTAGGAAACCCTTTCAATGAAAGTGCTTTTCCACAATCTCTGCTTAGGGCTACTTGAAGAGGAAACAAATCATAGAGATAAAACTGAGAACTCCTTTATTTTTTCAAGTTTCAAAGAGCTACTACAAACCATGTTGGATTTAGAGTTCCAAATTCATCTATTTATATAGGAGAGAACAGAGGGACACATAAAAATATAAAATGCAACTGTAAACGAACGCTTCAACTTAGAAGAACCAAACTTGGTGAGTCAAGTGGGATTTGTGTACTGATCATTACCACCAGTATCATCAAGATTGGGTAAAAAAATATTTGCTGGTATTTCGAAAACTCGTTATTTCTTAGAAGCTTGGGACCCTCTCAATTAAAGAGCTTTTCCAGATTCTATGCCTAGGGCTACTTGAAGAGGAAACAAACCATAGAGACAAAACTGAGAACTCCTTTATTTTCTCATGTTTCAAAGTGGTACTACAAACCATGTTGGATGTAGAGTTCCAAATTCATCTATCTATATAGGAGAGAACAGAGTGAAACCTAAAAATAAAAACTGCTACTGTAAACGAACGCTTCAACCTAGAAGAACAAAATTTGATGAGCCAAGTGGGATTTGTGTACTTGTCATTACCACCACGTATCATCAAGATTGGGTGAAACAGTATTTGCTGGTATTTCCGAAACTAGTAATTTCTTGGAAGCTTGGCAACTACTTTAAATGAAAGTTCTTTTCCACAGTCTCTGCTTAGGGCTACTTGAATACAAAACAAATCATAGAGAGAAAACTGAGAACTCCTTTATTTTCTCAAGTTTCAAAGAGCTACTACAAACCATGTTGGATTTAGAGTTCCAAATTCATCTATCTATATAAAAAAGAACAGAGTGAAACCTAAAAATAAAAAACTGCTACTGTAAACGAACGCTTCAACCTAGAAGAGTAAAATTTGGTGAGCCAAGTGGGATTTGTGTACTTGTCATTACCACCAAGTATCATCAAGATTGGGTGAAAAAATATTTGCTGGTATTTCGGAAACCCGTAATATCTTGGAAGTTGGCAACCCCTTTCAATGAAAGTGCTTTTCCACAGTCTCTGTCTGGGCTAATTGAAGAGGAAACAAATCATAGAGACAAAACTGAGCACTACTTTTTTTGTCAAGTTTCAAAGAGCTACTACAAACCATGTTGGATTTAGAGTTCCAAATTCATCTATCTATATAGGAGAGAAAAGAGAGAAACCTAAAAATAAAAACTGCTACTGTAAACGAACGCTTCAACCTAGAAGAACAAAATTTGGTGAGCCAAGTGGGATGTGTGTACATGTCATTACCACCAAGTATCATCAAGATTGGGTGAAAAAATATTTGCTCGTATTTCGGAAAATCGTAATTTCTTGTAAGCTTGGCAACCCCTTTCAATGTAAGTGCTTGTCCACAGTCTCTGCTTAGGGCTACTTGAAGATGAAACAAATCATAGAGACAAAACTGAGAACTTTTTTATTTTGTCAAGTTTAAAAGAGCTACTACAAACCATGTTGGATTTAGAGTTCCAAATTCATCTATCTATATAGGAGAGAACAGAGGGAAACCTAAAAATAAACACTGCTACTGTAAACGACCGCTTCAACCTAGAAGAGCAAAATTTGGTGAGCCATGTGGGATTTGTGTACTTGTCATTACCACCAAGTATCATCAAGATTGGGTGAAAAAATATTTGCTGGTATTTCTCAAACCCGTAATTTATTGGGAGCTTGGGAGAGCCTTTCAATGAAAGTGCTTTTCCACAGTCTCTGCTTAGGGCTACTTGAAGAGGAAACAAATCATAGAGACAAAACTGAGAACTCCTTTATTTTGCCAAGTTTCAAAGAGCTACTACAAACGATGTTGGATTTAGAGTTCCAAATTCATCTATCTATATAGGAGAGAACAGAGGGAAACCTAAAAATATAAACTGCTATTGTAAATGAACGCTTCAACCTAGAAGAACACTATTTGGTGAGCCAAGTGGGATTTGTGTACTGATCTTTACCAAAACGTATCATCAAGATTGCGTGAAAAAATATTTAATGGTATTTCAGAAACTCGTTATTTCTTAGAAGCTTTTCAACCCCTCTCAATGAATGTGCTTTTCCCCAGTCTGTACCAAGGCTATTTGAAGAGGAAACAAACCATAGAGACAAAACTGAGGACATTTTTATTTTGTCAAGTTTCAAAGAGCTACTACAAACCATGTTGGATTTAGAGTTCCAAATTCATCTATCTATATGGGAGAGAACAGAGGGAAACCTAAAAATGAAAACTTCTCTTGTAAACGAACGCTTCAAAGTAGAAGAGCAAAATTTGGTGAGCCAAGTGGGATTTGTGTACTTGTAATTACCACCAAGTATCATCAAGATTGGGTGAAAAAATATTTCCTGGTATTTCAGAAACCCGTAATTTTTTGTTAGCTTGGGAAACCCTTTCAATGAAAGTGCTTTTCCACAATCTCTGCTTAGGGCTACTTGAAGAGGAAACAAATCATAGAGATAAAACTGAGAACTCCTTTATTTTGTCAAGTTTCAAAGAGCTACTACAAACCATGTTGGATTTAGAGTTCCAAATTTATCTATTTATATAGGAGAGAACAGAGGGACACATAAAAATATAAAATGCAACTGTAAACGAACGCTTCAACTTAGAAGAACCAAACTTGGTGAGTCAAGTGGGATTTGTGTACTGATCATTACCACCAGTATCATCAAGATTGGGTAAAAAAATATTTGCTGGTATTTCGGAAACTCGTTGTTTCTTATAAGCTTGGCAACCCCTCTCAATGAAAGTGCTTTTCCACAGATTGTGCCTAGGGCTACTTGAAGAGGAAACAATCCATAGAGACAAAACTGAGAACTCTTTTATTTTGTCAAGTTTCAAAGAGCTACTACAAACCATGTTGGATTTAGAGTTCCAAATTCATCTCTCTATATAAAAAAGAACAGAGTGAAACCTAAAAATAAAAACTGCTACTGTAAACGAACGCTTCAACCTAGAAGAACACAATTTGGTGAGCCAAGTGGGATTTTTGTACTGATCATTACCACCACGTATCATCAAGATTGCGTGAAAAAAATACTTGCTGGTATTTCAGAAACTCGTTGTTTCTTAGAAGCTTGGCAACCCCTCTCAATGAATGTGCTTGTGCCCAGTCTGTGCCTAGGGCTATTTGAAGAGGAAACAAACCATAGAGACAAAACTGAGTACATTTTTATTTTGTCAAGTTTCAAAGAGCTACTACAAACCATGTTGGGTTTAGAGTTCCAAATTCATATATCTATATAGGAGAGAACAGAGGGAAACCTAAAAATAAAAACTGCTCTTGTAAATGAACGCTTCAACCTAGAAGAGCAAAATTTGGTGAGCCAAGTGGGATTTGTGTACTTGTAATTACCACCAAGTATCATCAAGATTGGGTGAAAAAATATTTGCTGGTATTTCGGAAACCCGTAATTTTTTTGGATTGGCAAAACCCTTTCAATGAAAGTGCTTTTCCACAGTCTCTGCTTAGGGCTACTTGAAGAGGAAACAAGTCATAGAGACA